>NC_141940.1:43253249-43315280 GCF_057802395.1 Ceratotherium simum simum | reverse complement strand
CAACAGGAACATAATTTTGGAAGTGAAAAGCTCATGGCAAAGCCGTCACATTTTCAAAAGCAGAACTGTGGACCCGTAGGAAAAAACACTATTTTACTAAGTCACTTAATTTCTATTATGCTAATTGTCGCTGCTTCAAAATCCCAGTGTTTGCTGGTATAAAATACAAACGTTTTTCCAAACTTTTCTTGTACACTGGTCTCATATAGATCATATTATGTGAAAATTCATGTTAAGAAACCTAATCCACTAGGATATTTTTCTTCTGCTAGGTGTGTTTTGCCTTTGTAAATTCAGTAATCAAATACAAGCATTAGTAAAACAATGTTGAAACTGTACCATATAGGCTGTGAAGACTGGAAGTGCAAGGGTGAGTGACACATAGGAAATCTAGGAAGGGGAGAGGAAAAATGGGGTTTGATGTTGAACACCAGGAGGGGAAATGACTACATGTAATTATGCATCTCAGAGAGTGATTGAGGAAAAAGGACACCTAATGAGCAATCATGGTCTAATAGTGTCAATTATCGAAAAGACAAACTAAGGGGAAAGGGCTTTACTGCTTAAATAACAAATTATAAGTAACAACCCTGGGAAAATAGTATTAACAGGACAAACGTACCCCACTCAAACTTTTTTTCAACGTTCCTTGTATTATAGAATTCATTGAAAAACATAAGCGAGAACCCAAACACAGTCTAGAAATAACTGAATCAAAAAGTTCAAGAAACAATACCTGTTCCAGGCTCCCTAGAATCTGAAGTTACTACTATAACTCCTTTAGATTTGATTCTGTTCTTCCCAAGCCTGTAATCTCTTGTTTTTGAAAACACAGAACTTCATAACTGGCACATCAGCAGCGTGGGGATGATAGGAGCCTCCAGTCAAAGCACCTCAAACAGCACTCAGCCTGAATTAGCCACTAAAGGACCTGCAGCCACTGATTCACAGCCACTTGTTCAAAGTGCGATCAAGCGTCTTGGGATGAAAAACTAAGAGTCTTCCTGGGTTATTCAGCCTTGGAAATTGAGGGGTAAATCCATATGATTCATTACCTGCTGTTGGTTTTTTTGTGTAATCAGTTGAGTGGCTTTAATTATGATGTTAAGGATGTGAATACAGACCTGTGTTGGACATATCTCCTGTATCTTCCACCGAATAAGAGAACAGTGGCACCAGTAATTAGTATTGAAATGATTCCCTCTGACCCGACCCTGTATTTTTCTGCAGGCTATTTGAATCTTTTTGTTTGGTTTTGTTTTTCCCTCCAAGCACACGGGCCTGACAAAATCAAACCCACCTCACTAACTTGGTGAAAGTTAATGATGAAAACCCAGCTAAGTAGACTGGGGCCAATAAAGTGGAGTCGGTCCTGATTCCTGATCCATCATCGTTACCCAGCTCTTTGATTATGGCTTGTCACTCCTGGATGAGAGGAAAAGGAGTATAGGGTGAAGAAGGAGAAAGTCTGGCTATATTTATAGGGTCACTTACACTTCTTTTTTTGGACGATAAATGGAAGGGAAAATGTGAAAATCCTCCAATTCAAAACACTAAAAAGTACTTGACAGAATTATTATAAATATTACCTCAATGCTCAGCTGCGTGTGAAAAGTGAAAGAAATTAATAGACCACTGAGGCTTTTTATAATTGTGGATGCTAGAATGATTACACCCTTGATGAAAAACTGGATTGTTCCTAATGGGAAAGGAAGATGCCAAAGGAAATTCTCTTCCATGTGTTTGATTTTGGGTGGGGGAAAAAAAGTCTCTTTGAGAATTTTTAATCACACGAGTGCCCTCTTGGAGCTTTGGGGTTCATATTAACAGTATCAACATGGTCCAATTCGTTCCCTGTTGCAAACCCAGACATATGGCAAATGCAAAGCTAGTCCTTTCTGGAGGGGCCTAACCTTAATTGAAGCTTTTTCAAGATTCCTACAGATAAAGCCCTCCTAAACAAACACATCATAATCCAAAAACAAACCACTCTCAGCAAAATCAAACAATAAACCAAAATGGAAATATCCAAAGAATTATCACCATATACCATCTATAAAAACTGTGTTTACCATGTTTATATATATGGCAACGTAGAAAAAACATAAGGAAGAAAAAGCTAGTTATAAAAAAAAAAAAAAACACCAAATGATTTTTCTAAACTTGAAAATTGTAACCACTAGAAGAAATTATACAGAAATGATAAACAGCAGTTAAGACATAGCTGGATATAGAATTGGTGATCTAGATGATAGGTGGAAGAAATAATACAGAGTAACTCCTAGGGAGATAAAAAGAAAAAGGATTAAAGTGAGGCAAAGAGACATAAGGAATGGAGTCAAAAGGTATTAAGTACATCTCCTAGGCAATCCAGAGGTGGAAAATTGGATCACATTTGGAAAAATAGTATTCAAAGAGAAATGGCTGGTAATTTCCCAGAACTTAGGGAAGCCATGAATTCCTAGACTCGGGAGGCACCCTTGGATATATTATCCTTAAAGCTAAAAACAATGACAGCATAGAGGGCATACTAGTAGACAAAAAGACACATTGCCTAGAAAGGGAGGACAAATAATGTGACAGCAAACCTCTTCTCTCAACCAATGGACGCTAAAAGCAAGTGGTGAGAGAAAATAACCGTCAACCGAGAGTTGTATATCGAGCTAAAGTATCATTTAATCATGAGGCTGTAATAGACATGAAGATGGACCACCCAGAACAGCCCTCAAGGACAGACTTGCTGCTCTGGCTACTGTGAGTGCAGTCAGCTGGCAGTCCTCAGCCATTAGTCACTTTAGGAGTTACCTCAGCTGCAGAGAGCTGCCTTACCCAAGGTCAGGGACTTCCCATGATGGCCACATCCAATGTCTGATCAAGGAGAGGCTATATATAAGTTGCTCATCCCTTTCCCAGGTGTTAATTCCGATTAAATGTCCTGCACACTTAACATCCATGCCAATGCTGTCTCCCTTAAGATCTCAACTCAGAAACAAAGACATTTCAGAAAAGTGAAAACTCATAGTGTTTACACCAACTGACACCATGTTAAAGGACCTTCTAAAGAATGTAACTTAGGGGGCCGGCCCCATGGCTTAGCGGTTAAGTGCGCGAGCTCCGCTACTGGCCGCCCGGGTTTGGATCCCGGGCGTGCACCAACGCACCGCTTGTCCGGCCATGCTGAGGCAGCGTCCCACATACAGCAACTAGAAGGATGTGCAACTATGACATACAACTATCTACTGGGGCTTTGGGGAGAAGAAAGGAAAAAAAGGAGGAGGATTGCCAATAGATGTTAGCTCAGGGCCAGTCTTCCTCGGCAAAAAGAGGAGGATTGGCATGGATGTTAGCTCAGGGCTGATCTTCTTCACCAAAAACAAAAAAAAAGAAGAAGAAGAATGTAACAGGAAGAAGGGAAAAGATCAGAACAAGTTGCTCTGAGATGCGTGTAGGAATTGTAATAGAATAAATTAGCAAATAGAGGTAAATGAAATCAAGGACCATATAAACCAGTTGTAATAATGATTATAGCTACTTTGAAGAATCCAGTAATCAAGATATAACTAAATAGTGTAACTATACATCACTTGGATGATGAGCGTCCAGCGAGAGCAGCTCATGCTCTGCTCTTCACTGGCTCAGCCAGTGAGGGACTGCCAACCCCTAAGCCACAGACTTTGGCCCAAAGAGTGGGAAGGTGATGCAAGATGAACCAGTAAGAGCGTTCTTGGGAGGTTCAGCCTTGGTGATTGTGGAGGAAGTTGGTGTGGTTCCTTCTCTTTTGTTTTTTTATTTGCTGGCTTGCTTTTAATTCACGGTAATGAGGATATGAGTTCAGAGACTGTAGTGGACATGTCTCTTGTCCATTCCATCAAAATAAGGGGAGGATTTGATCACTAATATTGCAATTGGGATTTTTGAATCCTCATTTGTAAATGGGACTTTTCAGAAACCAGAATAGCAAGTTTTCCTCACTGGTTTTACCATCACCTTACATTTTCTAGTAATAAAAATGATCTTTTTTCCCTTCGTGATTGGAACAATTTTATTAGCAGCAGAATTGGCTGTTCCTTGAGTGTCCAAGAGGAAACAACTTTGGAAGTCTGACCATTTGGGATGAAAGCACGTTGATGACGCCCATTTCTTCAAGTCTCCTTAAGTCCTTTGTTTCTTCAATTTTCTATAATTATTTATATAAACATGTTTAGGAAACGCCTTACGCTGCATTATCATAGATTTTTGAAAGGTATGTGCTTTTAATGTTAAAGTATTTCCCTTTTATTGATTCCCTTTCTCTCACTATGGCAGTTTCTTAGAGAATGCGGGTAATGGCATTTTTAAACTGACAGCTCTTGTATTTATTCATCAGTTCAAGTACATGGGGGTATTGTGGGGACCCAAGTAGTGGTAAGAAAACAATTGTATATTTGGCACATGTTAACTATTTTTAGTATTTTTATAAGTATCCCCATTTCGCTTTATGTTCTGTCTTTGGAGTGGTTTTGCCATTCCCTTTTTTTTTTCCTGATTCACTGCGAGTTTTGATAGGAACTGGAGGCAGTAGCTGGTCAAGCGTGTCCCATGATTTCCAGGAGCGCTGTGCTGGCCACGTCAGACAGTTCCTGCTCAAGCCACAGTGGCTCAGCCCTCGAAAGAGTAGATTCTGGGTTCAAGGACAAGGGCCCCAAAGTGGCCAGACTCACTGCGATGGTGGTATGGACTTGGGTTGTGGAGGTCAGACTGTTAAGGCACTGAAACTGAAATCTCTACCACTTAGGTGCTTTTGGTGAAGTCTTTTCAAAGGTCTCGTACCGTAGGCATCAATCAGCCGTTGTTGTCAGTTAACGTTTTGCCCTATGGGGCACCTGTCAAAGATTTTGTGCTGGAGGTCACAGGAAGCTTAGAGTTCGCCAGATTCCTATTCTGATTGGTTGAGGTGATGCCAAGTATCCAATCACCTGACAAGGCGTGGCTTAGTGACAGGCGACCCTGCATTGCACTTTATCCAATCAGATATGGAGCTTGCCCATGTCGTCAGAGAGTGCCGTGCTATAAAAGGGCCACCGGCACTCAGCAGTCGCCATTGTCCTTCCTTCCAAGCTTTCGCGGAGCTGCCTGTGACATGGCTGAGCCTGTCTCTGAGACATCTGAGGAAAGCCTGCGCACGAAAGAGCCCACGGAAGCCGACCCGAAGAGCCTGAAGCAGAAGCAGCCAAGGCGCCGCCGCCGCCGCTGCTCCGACAGTTTCGCCGTCTATTTCCCCAGGGTTCTGAAGCGGGTTCACGAGGGCCTGAGCCTTTCTCGAGAGACCGTGAGCGTCATGGATTCGTTCGTGAAGGACATCTTCGAGCGCATCGCCGACGAGGCCGCGCGCCTGGTCTGCTCCACCAAGCGCTCCACCATGTCCTCCAGAGAGATCCAGACCGCCGTGCGCCTGCTGCTGCCGGGGGAGATTGGCAAGCACGCGGTGTCTGAGGCCACCAAGGCCGTCATTAGGTACACCAGCCGCCGATGAGCTGCCTCAGGACCGCCTGAGCATCGCAACCCAAAGGCTCTTTTCAGAGCCACCTCACTTGACGGGAAAAGAGCTGTAGCTCTAAAAAGAGGGACCTACTCTAGTTTTGTGTGTGTGTGTGTGTGTGTGTGTGTGTGTGTGTGTGTGTGAGGAAAATCAGCCCTGAGCTAACATTCATGCCAGTCCTCCTCTTTTTGCTGAGGAAGACCGGCCCTGAGCTGACATCCATTGCCAATCCTCCTCCTTTTTCCCCCCTTTTCTCCCCAAAGCCCCAGTTGACAGTTGAATGTCATAGTTACACATCCTTCTAGTTGCTGTTTATGGGGCGCTCCCTCAGCATGGCCAGGCAGGCAGTGCGTGAGTTCACGCCCGGGATCCAACCGGGGGCGCCAGTAGTGGAGCGCACGCACTTAACTGCTAAGCCACGGGGCCGGCCCAAGGTAGTTCCCATTTATTGATTCCCTTTCTCTCACTATGGCAGTTTCTTAGAGAATTCGGGTAATGGTATTTTTAAACTGACAGCTCTTGTATTTATTCATCAGTTCAAGTACATGGGGGTATTTTGGGGACCCAAGTAGTGGTAAGAAAACAATTGTATATTTGGTACATGTTAACTATTTTTAGTATTTTTATAAGTATCCCCATTTCGCTTTATGTTCTGTCTTTGGAGTGGTTTTGCCATTCCCTTTTTTTTTTCCTGATTCACTGCGAGTTTTGATAGGAACTGGAGGCAGTAGCTGGTCAAGCGTGTCCCATGATTTCCAGGAGCACTCTTCTGGCCACGTCAGACAGTTCCTGCTCAAGCCACAGTGGCTCAGCCCTCGAAAGAGTAGATTCTGGGTTCAAGGACAAGGGCCCCAAAGTGGCCAGACTCACTGCGATGGTGGTATGGACTTGGGTTGTGGAGGTCAGACTGTTAAGGCACTGAAACTGAAATCTCTACCACTTAGGTGCTTTTGGTGAAGTCTTTTCAAAGGTCTCGTACCGTAGGCATCAATCAGCCGTTGTTGTCAGTTAACGTTTTGCCCTATGGGGCACCTGTCAAAGATTTTGTGCTGGAGGTCACAGGAAGCTTAGAGTTCGCCAGATTCCTATTCTGATTGGTTGAGGTGATGCCAAGTATCCAATCACCTGACAAGGCGTGGCTTAGTGACAGGCGACCCTGCATTGCACTTTATCCAATCAGATATGGAGCTTGCCCATGTCGTCAGAGAGTGCCGTGCTATAAAAGGGCCACCGGCACTCAGCAGTCGCCATTGTCCTTCCTTCCAAGCTTTCGCGGAGCTGCCTGTGACATGGCTGAGCCTGTCTCTGAGACATCTGAGGAAAGCCTGCGCACGAAAGAGCCCACGGAAGCCGACGTGAAGAGCCTGAAGCAGAAGCAGCCAAGGCGCCGCCGCCGCCGCCGCTGCTCCGACAGTTTCGCCGTCTATTTCCCCAGGGTTCTGAAGCGGGTTCACGAGGGCCTGAGCCTTTCTCAGGAGACCGTGAGCGTCATGGATTCGTTCGTGAAGGACATCTTCGAGCGCATCGCCGACGAGGCCGCGCGCCTGGTCTGCTCCACCAAGCGCTCCACCATGTCCTCCAGAGAGATCCAGACCGCCGTGCGCCTGCTGCTGCCGGGGGAGATTGGCAAGCACGCGGTGTCTGAGGCCACCAAGGCCGTCATTAGGTACACCAGCCGCCGATGAGCTGCCTCAGGACCGCCTGAGCATCGCAACCCAAAGGCTCTTTTCAGAGCCACCTCGCTTGACGGGAAAAGAGCTGTAGCTCTAAAAAGAGGGATCTACTCTAGCAGGTGGATCTTGTGGCATTCTGCTGATATTTAAAGCATTTTTTTAAGCAATATTAAAGATTATAAACTGTAGTATATGTGTGGTCATATTTATTACATGGAAAATAGGTGATTTTCCATAACCATATTGTATTAAGTAGCTTTTATAAACGTCATTTTTATTTGTTTTTGTTTTTGTTTTTGGTGTACCTTTATAGGGATTTGTGAGTTGAAAATTGTTTTCATAGTAATTTTTTAAAGCGTTTTCATTATCCTGGGCCAGCCCTGATGGCCTAGTGGTTAAAGTTCAGTACTCTTACTGTTTCAGTGGCCTGAATTCAGTTCCCCAGGTGTGGAACCACACCACCTGCCTGTCACTTGCCGTGCTGTGGTGGCAGCTCACATAGTAGAACTAGAAGGACATACAACTATCTACTGGGGCTTTGGGGAGGAAAAAAAAAAACATTTTCACTCTAATTCTTGCAAGATTGTACAGTGGAATTATCCAGGGGGTTTTTATGCTGATATGGCAACATATAATGTGAAAAAGATGAGAAAAGAATCAGTACACCCCTAATACACTTCTCTACATATCCTGTATCAGAAATTCACTTAACTACATAAACTAGGACCCAAACAGTACAGACATAGCTAAATAAAGATTCCAAAAAACAATTCACTTTTCCAATTACCTGATTTCTGAAATTACTGTTTCAGTTCATTCAGATTTATCCCTTTCTGTTCTTTTCCAGTTGATAATCTTACCGCTTTAATACACAATCCATCATGGCTTGCACTCATTCGTGGATAATGGGACTGTCTAATGAGAGCAGCTCAAACCCCACTTTCCAGTGGCATAGTCAATGAAGGACTGGCAGCCCATGAGCTACAGCCATTGTCCCAGAATGTGATGGAGTGACTAAGGCTGAACCAATAACAGCCTTCCTGTGGTAATAAGCACGGAGTTTGAGGAGGAAGTAGATGTGATTCTTTGACTCTTTTTGTTTGTTTCCTTTTTGGTTTTTTTGTTTGTTTGTTTTTTGCAGGGACAGATTCACCCTGAACTAACATCTGTTGCCAATCTTCCTCTTTTTTTCCCTCCCCAAAGCCCCAGTGCATGGTTGTATATCCTAGTTGTAAGTCCTTCTAGATCTTAAATGTGAGCTGCTGCCACAGCGTGGCAACTGACAGACAGGTGGTATGGTTCGGCCACCTGGAAGCAAACCCTGGGTCCCCAAAGCAGTAAGAGTGCCGAACTTGAACCACTAGGCCATCAGGGCTGGCTCTCCTTTTTTTTTTTAATCATGACGATTTAAGGATACCCTCCAGAGCTGGTATTGGGATGTGTCTCTAGCCTCTTATACCAATTTAAGAACTGTATGGTCAGGACTTAAGAGAACTAAAATGACTCCTTCCTTTTCCTCAAGTGATTTGAATGTTAATGTTTGTGATATTGAAAAGGTAATTTAGGGCCAGCCCTGTGGCTTGGTGGTTAAGTGCGCGTGCTGCGATGCTGGCGGCCCGGGTTCGGATCCCGGGTGCGCATCAAGGCACCACTTCTCCGTTCATCCTGAGGCCGAGTCCCACATACAGCAACTAGAAGGATGTGCAGCTACGACAAACAACTATCCACTGGAGCTTTGGGGGGGAAAAAATAAAATAAATAAAATCTTTAAAAAAAAAAAAAAAAAGAAAAGGTAATTTAATTTCCAGTGTATCTGCTTCTTTGCCAATGGCTTTTTATTGGTTTCATCTTCCTGTAAGTATATTGAAAAAAACTGAGTAGTTGGTGATTTGCTAATTGCTCTACTCTTTATTTCGTATCTAATTTCCTGCACGTTTGGAGAGAGAATACACTGTGGGCTTTCAATTCTTTATATATATTAGGATTTGTGTTAGAGCCCAATAGATCATTGCATTTGTTAATTGTTTCATTTGTATTTTTAAAATAAGTTGTTATAACCCTTGTGATTTGGATGTAGAAACTGCTAAAGGATGACACTCTGGGCCAAATAATGAGACAAAAGCTAGATAAACTACAAAACTCAAAAACTTTCTTGAGCCCATCAGAAGAGGGATAGACTTTCCCTGGAAAGATCCACACTCAGAGTATTCCACCTTTGACAGAGGTCGAGTTGCTCAAAAGGAAATTGAGGGGGCCGGCCCCATGGCTTAGCAGTTAAGTGCGTGCGCTCCACTACTGGCGGCCTGGGTTCGGATCCCGGGTGCGCACCGACGCACCGCTTCTCTGGCCATGCTGAGGCCGCGTCCCACATACAGCAACTAGAAAGATGTGCAACTATGACATACATCTATCTACTGGGGCTTTGGGGGGAAAAAAAGGAGGAGGATTGGCAATAGATGTTGGCTCAGAGCTGGTCTTCCTCACAAAAAAAAAAAAGGAAATTGAGGGTAGGTCAAAATACTAGAGAGAGCTTCACTAAGTATCGCAAGCATGAAGGGGGCTGATGTTATCTCCAGACAACATCGATCCCCTTGCGATCAATAGAGATAGGATTTAGGACCAATAAGCCCCTTATCAAGTTCATTACTTATTACTATTCTGGAGTATTGGAAAATTCGTGTAAAAGGATTTGAAAAAAGAACTTGCTGCACAAGTTGCCGAGAATAACTACCACGAAATCAAGTGCAGCATAAACCTCTCTGAGGTGCCTAGTAATTGCTGCACCCACGTGAAACAAAATTTTGGATGCCAAAGGCTGTACGCAGAGCCGCATGCCTTGTCAGAGAAACAACTTTGGACCAGTTCAAAAAAAGTGCACTTCACTAAGTCACATAATTTCTGTCATGCTAACGGCTGCTGCTTCAAAATGCCAGTGTTTGTCAGTATGACACAGAGTTGTATTCCCAAAGTTATTCTTGCATGCTGGTCTCCTAGCTATGTATTATGTAAAAAATAATTTTAAGAAATCTAGTGCATTAGGACATTTTTATGGCGTTTTGCATTTGTAAATTCAGAAATCAAATAGGAGCAGTAGTAAAACAACCTTTAAAATATACTCTATGGGCCGGCCCCGTGGCTTAGCGGTTAAGTGTGCACGCTCCACTACTGGCGGCCCCGGTTCAGATCCCGGCGCGCACCGATGCACCGCTTCTCCGGCCATGCTGAGTCTGCGTCCCACATACAGCAACTAGAAGGATGTGCAACTATGACATACAACTATCTACTGAGGCTTTGGGGAGAAAAAAAACAACAAGGAGGAGGATTGGCAATAGATGTTAGCTCAGGGCCGGTCTTCCTCAGCAAAAAGAGGAGGATTAGCACGGATGTTAGCTCAGGGCTGATCTTCCTCACAAAAATAAAAAATAAAAAAGAATAAAATGTACTCTAGGTGGTCTGAGGAGTGTAGGCTGGGAGTTTAAGGGTGGGTAACATATGAAATCTCTGAAGTAAATGAGAAAAATAGAGTTTAATGTTGAAGATTGGAAGGGGAAGTGAGTTCATGTGATTATTCACTTCAGTGGGTGATTGGGGGAAAATGGGGCACCTAGTGAGCAATCACAATCTAACAGTGTGGTTTCCTAAAAAAAATTGAGGGAAAAGGCTTCACTGCTTAAATAGCAAATTATAAGCATTAACCTAGGGAAAATAGTATTAGTAGGACAAGCATACCCCATGAAAACTTTTTCACCATTACCCGTGTTATGGAATTCATTTAAAGCATGAACCCAAACGCAGTACAGAAATAACTAAATGAAAAGTTCAAGAAACAACACCTACTACTCCGGGTTCCTTAGAAACCGAAGTTGCTACTCTTAACTTTCAAAATTTATTTGATTCTATTCTTCCCAAGCTTATAATCTTTTCTTTTGAAAACTCCAATTTCCATGACTTGCAACTCAGCCATCATGGGGACGCTGGGAGTGTCCAATCAGAGAGACTCAAGCCCCATTCTGTTTGGAGTCAGCCAATGAGAGACCTATAGCCGCTGAGCCACAGCATTGTCCGGATGTGCAAGGTGTCCTGAGCCAAACCAATAAGTGTCTTCCTGGGATGTTCAGGTTGGTGACTATGATTCTTTGCCTGCTATTTGTTTCTTTGTTTGATGGGTTGTACCCTTTTAATCATGGTTATTTAGGAATATTTTATTAGTTTTATGTCTGCTGTACAAAATGCCAGAGATTAGGCTACTTAAACAACATATATTTATTGTCTCACTCTTTTGGAGGCTCCGAGTCCAAATTAAGGTGTCATCTGAGTTGGTTCCTTCAGAGTGATGCAAATGAAGCATCTATTCCAGGCCTCTCTCCTTGGCTTGTCGATGGCTGACATCTCCCTATGAGTCTTCACATTTTCCTCTCTATGTGCATGTTTCAGTTTCCAAATTTCCCTATTTTATATGTACCCGAGTTATTTTGGAATAGGGCTCACCCTAATGAGCATAATTTAACTTGATTACCTCAGTAAAGATCCTATTTTCAAATACAATGACATATGAGGTCCTGGGGTTCAGGACATCAACATATGAATCTCAGGGGGACACAATTCAACCCACAGGAGATATGGATTTTGAAGTATACGTGGGCATATCTCCTGCCTCTTCCGTTATATTAAGAGAACATTGGTGACCAATTAAGGGAAATGAAGTGACCCCACTCTTGTCATTTTCCACAACTATTTGAATGCTGAGCAATTTAATTTTAATTTTTATTTCTAGCCTCCTATCTCTGTGAAGAGAGAAGATACTCTAATTTCAAACCTTCGAGATGTATTGTGATTTGCTTTCAACCCCAATATTTATTCAGTTTTGTTAAGTGTTCCATTTATACTATCAAAATAAGTTGCAATTTCCCCTATTGATTAGGATGTAGAAACCCATAAAGAATGTCACTCTCAGTCAAACAGTGAGAAAATGTCTGGATAATCGACAGAAACAAAACTTTTCTTGAGTCCCTGAGAAGAGGGAGAGGACCCTCCAGGAGAGACAAAACACAAAGACTATTTAACTTTGGCAGAGTCCCATGAGATCAAGACAAAGAACTGGCGAGCCAGGATACTAGAGAGAGCTTTCCTGAGTAGCTCGGGTATGAAGGGGGCCAGTGCCTGATCAAGGAGAGGGTAGAAAAGTCTGTTTTTTCTCGGACCAATGCAGAACTCCTGGGCCATTATATACCAAGAGCTCTCCTTGGAATCATCAGAGTAAGAATTTAATTTAGATAAATGAGCTCCCTCGCCAGGAATACTAATTATTATTATTCTGAAATATTAGGCAAATCTTATAATAACATTTTAAAAAAAGAATTTGATTCCCAAGGACACCAGGAAAACCTGCCATGAAATGAACTACAAGTAAATCTCTCTGGGTGGTGCCTCGAGATGAACTTGCACGTCTGGAACGTAATTTTGGAAGCGAAAGATCATTGTAGAGCCCTGTGTGTTGGCAAAGTCGCAATTGCAGACCAGTTTGAAAAATGGTATTTTACTAAGGCACTCGATTTCTACCATGCTTATTGTTGCCGCGTAGAAATTCCAGGGTTTGCTCACATGACATATGAATGTCTTTCCAAACTTATTCTTGCATACTGGTCTCATACAAATCATATTATGTGAGAAGTGCTTTTAAGAAACTAAATCCGTTAGGATATTTTTATTGTTTATTGGAGGTTTTGCATTTGTAAATTCAAAAATCAAATAGGAGCATTAGTAAAACAAAATTTACAATGCATTACAGTTGGGTTGTGGAGTCAAGACTGGAGCTCAAGGCTGACTGGCACACAGGAAATCTAAGAAAGAGAGGAAAAATGGGGTTTGATGTTGAAGACCAGAAGGGGAAATGAGTCTATGTGATTATTCACTTCAGTTGATTACTGAGGGAAAAAGCCACCTAGTGAGCAGTCATGACCTAACGGTGTGGGTGACTGAAAAGACAAACTACGGGAAAGGACTTTACTGCTTAAATGACAAATTATAAGCATCAAATCAGGGAAAATAGTATTTTCCTGGGGACAAACATACCCCATTCAAACCTTTTTCAACATTACTCGTATTATGAAATTCGTTTAAGAATGTAACCTTAAACTTACAAAATGTTATATGTCAATTATATCTCAATAAAGCTGAAAGAAAACAAAAACATAAGTGAGGACTCAAACAGTATCAAAATAACGAAGTCAAAAAGTTGAAGAAACAATGCTTATCTAAGCTCCTAGAAACCAAAATTAATATCCAAACTGGTTCTGATTAATCTGATTTTGTTCTTTTCCAGGGTTTAGTCTTTTTTTTTTTTTTTTTTTTTTTTTTTACTGAGGTCACATTGGTTGATAACATTATATACATTTCAGGTATACATCATTATACTTTGACTTCTGTATAGACTGCATCGTGTTCGCCAAAAGTCTAGTTGCCATCCATCACCGTAAACACGTGCCCCTTTACCCCTTTTGCCCTTCCCCCACCCACATCGCCTCTGGTAAGCACCAACCTGTTCTCCGTATCTGTGTGTTTGCTTAATTATCTTCCACGTATGAGTGAAGTCATACCATAATTGTCTTTCTCTGTCTGACTTATTTCACTTAGCATAGTTGCCTCAAGGTGCATCCATGTTGTCACAAATGGCAAGATTTGGTCTTTTTTATGGCTGAGTAGTATTCCATTGTGTATATATACCACATCATCTTTATCTATTCATCCGTTGGTGGGTACGTAGGCTGCTTCCAAGTCTTGGCTATTGTGAATAACGCTACAGTGAACATATGGGTGCATATATCTTTTCAAATCAGTGTTTTTGTGCTCTTTGGATAAATACCCAGAAGTGGAATAGCTGGATCATATAGTAGTTCTATTTTTAACTTTTTGAGGAACCTCCATACTGTTTTCCATAGTGGCTGTACCAGTTTACATTCCCACCAGCAGTGTATGAGGGTTCCCTTTCCTCCACATCCTCTCCAACATTTGTTATTTCTTGTCTTTTTAATAATAGCCCTTCTGAGGGGTGTGACATGATATCTCATTGTAGTTTTGATTTGCATTTCTCTAATAATTAGTGATGTTGAACATCTTTCCATGTGCCTGTTGACCATCTGTATATCTTCTTCGGAAAAATGCCTGTTCGCATCCTCTGCCCATTTTTTGATCACGTTGTTTGCTTTTTCCTTATTGAGTTGTATGAGTTCTTTATATATTTTGTATATTAACCCTTATCAGATATACGATTTGCAAATATCTTCTCCCAACTGGTAGGTTGTCTTTTTGTTTTGCTGATGGTTTCCTTTGCCATCCAAAAGCTTTTTAGTTTGATGTAGTCCCATTTGTTTATTTTTTCTTTTGTTTCCCTTGCCTGAGGAGACATGATATTCAAAAAGATACTGCTAAGACTGTTGTCAAAGAGTGTACTGCCTATGTTTTCTTCTAGGAGTTTCATGGCTTCAGGTCTTACATTCAAGTCTTTAATCCATTTGAGTTAATTTTTGTGTATGGTGAAAGATAATGGTCTATTTTCGTTTGTTCACATACGGCTGTCCAGTTTTCCCAACACCATTTATTGAAGAGACTTTCCTTTCTCCATTGCATGTTCCTGGCTCCTTTGTCGAAGGTTAGCTGTCCATAGATGTGTGGTTTTATTTCTGGGCTCTCAATTCTGTTCCATTGATCCATGTGTCGGTGTTTCTGCCAACACCATGCTGTTTTGATTACTAGAGTTTTGTAGCATATTTTGAAATCAGGGAGTGTGATACCTCCAGCTTTGTTCTTTTTTCTCAGTCTTGCTTTGGCTGCTCAGGGTCTTTTGTTGTTCCATATAAAGTTTAGTATTCTTTGTTCTATCTCCGTGAAGAATGTCATTGGGATTCTGTTGGGATTGTGTTGAATCCGTAGATTGCTTTAGGTAATAAGGACATTTTAACTATGTTAATTCTTCCAATCTGTGAGCACGGAATATCTTTCCATTTCTTTACGTCTTCTTCAATTTCTTCCAACAATGTCATATACTTTTCAATGTGTAGGTCTTCCAACTCCGTGGTTAAATTTCTTCCATGTATTTTATTCTTTTTGTTGCAATTGTAAATGGGATTATATTCTTGATTTCTCTTTCTGCTAGTTTGTTGTTAATTTATAGAAATGTTACTGATTTTTGTATTTTGATTTTGTACCCTGGAACTTTACTGTATTTGTTAATTATTTCTATAGGTTTTTTTTGGTGGATTCTTTAGGGTTTTCTATATAGAATCATATCATCCCCAAATAGTGACAGTTTTACTTTTTCCTTTCCAATTTGGATGCCTTTTATTTCTTTTTCTTGCCTAATTGCTCTGGCTAGGACTTCCAATATTATGTTGAATAAGAGTGGCACGAGTGGTCATCCTTGTCTTGTTCCTGTTCTTAGAGGAATAGCTTTCAGTTTTTCACCATTGAATATGATGTTGGCTATGTGTTTGTCTCATATGGCCTTTATTATGTTGAGGTACTTTCCTTCTATACCCATTTTGTTGAGACTTTTTATCATAATGGGTGTTGGATCTTGTCAAATGCTTTCTCTGCATCTGTTGAGATGATCATGTGATTTTTGTTGTTCATTTTGTTAATGTGGTGGATCACATTGATTAGTTTTACAGATGTTGAACCATTCCTGCCCCCCTGGAATAAATCCCACCTGATCGTGGTGTATGATCCTTTTCGTGTATTGTTGTATTCGATTTGCTAATATTTTGTTGAGGATTTTTGCATCTGTGTTCATCAGCGATACTGGCACGTAATTTTCCTTTTTTGTGTTGTCTTTGTCTAGTTTTGGAATCAGGGTAATGTTGGCCTCATAAAATGTGTTGAGAAGCATCCCATCCTCTTCAATTCTTTGAAGAGTTTGAGAAGGATAGGCATTAAATCTTCTTTGAATGTTTGGTAGAATTCACCAGAGAAGATGACTGGTCCTGGACTTTTGTTTTTGGGGGGTTTTTATTACTGTTTCAACCTCTTTACCAGTGATTGGTCTATTCAGATTCTCTATTTCTTCTTGATTCTGTTTTGGGAGGCTGTATGATTCTAAGAATTTATCTGTTTCTTCTAGGTTATCCAACTTGTTGGCATACAGCTTTTCATAGTATTTTCTTGCAATCCTTTGCATTTCTGTTGTATCTGTTGTAATTTCTCCGCTTTCATTTCTGA
This sequence comes from Ceratotherium simum simum, assembly GCF_057802395.1. NCBI lineage: Eukaryota > Metazoa > Chordata > Mammalia > Perissodactyla > Rhinocerotidae > Ceratotherium > Ceratotherium simum. Next base: position 43,298,876 of record NC_141940.1, on the reverse strand, counting down.
TTTTATTTATTTGAGCCTTCTCTCTTTTTTTCTTAATGAGTCTAGCTAAGGGTTTTCCAATTTTGTTCAGCTTTCCAAAGAACCAGCTCTTACTTTCATTGATCTTGTCTATTGTCTTTTTAGTCTTTATTTCTGCTCTGATTTTTATGAGTTCCTTCCCTCTAGAGACTTTGGGCTTCTTTTGTTCTTCTTTTCCTAGTTCTCTTAGATGTCGTGTTAGAATGTTTATTTGAGATTTTTCTTGTTTCTTGAGGTAGGCCTGTATTGCTATAAACTTTCCTCTTAATTCTGCTTTTGCTGCATCCCATAGGTTTTTGTATGTTGTGTTTTCATTTTCATTTGTCCCCAGGTATTTTTTTTTTATTTCTTCATTGATTCAGTAGTTGTTCATTAGCATGTTGTTTACTCTTCACATATTTGTGACTTTTCCAGCTTTCTTCTTATAGTTGATTTCTAGTTTTATACCATTGTGTTCGGAACAGATGCTTGATAAGATTTCAATCTTCTTAAATTTATTAAGACGTATTTTGTTTCCCAACATATGGTCTATCTTTGAGAATGTTCCATGGGCACTTGAGAAGAATGTGTATTCCGCTGCTTTGGGGTGAAATGTTCTATATATGTCTAGTAAGTCCATCTGGTCTAGTGTTTCGTTTACGGCCACTGTTTCCTTGTTGACTTTCTGTCTGGATGATCTATCCACTGATGTTAGTGGGGTGTTAAAGTCCCCTACTATTAGTGCATTGCTGTCAATTTCTCCCTTTAGGTATGTAATAGTTGCTTTATATACTTTGGTGTTTCTATGTTAGGTGCATATATATTAATAAATGTTATGCCTTCTTGGTGGATTGTTCCCTTTATCATTATATAATGTCCATCTCTGCGTCTTTTCTGGCTTGAATTCGCCTTTGTCTGAAGTAAGTATAGCTACACCAGCTTTCTTTTGGTTGCCATTCGCTTGGAGCATCATCTTCCATCCCTTCACTTTGAGCCTGTTTGTCTTTAGGGCTGAGACAAACAGCTCCTGGAGGCAGCTGGGTCTCCTGGAGGCAGCATATCGTTGGGTCTTGTTTTTAATCCATCCAGCTGCTCAGTGTCCTTTGATTGGTGCATTCAGTCCATTTACATTTAGAGTGAGTATGGATCTATGAGGGCTTAATCTTGCCATTTTATCTTTTCTTTTCTGTTTGTTCTACATTTTCATTGTTTTTTTCCTTGTATTTCTGTCCGCTATTTCAGTTTGGTGGTTTTCTGTGATGTGTTTCTCAGTTTCCTCTTTTTTTATGTTTCATGACTCTGCTCTGAATTTTTGTTTTGTGGTTGCCATGATGTTTGTATAAAAGATCTCATAGATGAGCTAGTCCTTTTTCTACTGATAACATCTTATCTCCATCTGCCTATGCAGGTTCTACCCTTTTCCTCTTCCCCTTCTATGTTTTTGTTGTCACCAATTATCCCTTTTTGTATTGTGAGTTTGTTACCAAATCAAAGTGTTTATTGTTGTTTTTAATGCTTTCTTTCTCTTTAGCCTTTATGTTATAATTAAGTGTTTACTAACCTATTCTGGTATAGAGTATCAATTTTCTGATTCTATTTGTCTATCATCTTGCTTAAAGCTTTGTATAACTTTGTGTTTTTCTTTTGGGTGGGAGAAACGTTTTTCAGGATTTCTTGTAAGGCAGGTCTAGTGGTGATGAATTCCCCCAGCTTTTGTTTGTCTGGAAAAGTCTTTATTTCTCCTTCATATTTGAAAGATAACTTTGCTGGATAGAGTATTCTTGGCTGACAGATTTTGTTTTTCAATATCTTCAATATATCATTCCACTCTCTCCTGGCCTGTAAAGTCTCTGCTGAGAAATCCATATATAGCCTAATGGGGGTTCCTTGTAAGTTATTATTTTCTTGCCTCTGGCCACTCTTGCTATTCCTTCTTTGTCATTGACTTTTGACAATTTTAATATAAAGTGCCTTGGAGAAGGTCTTTATTGCGTTGAGCTAATGAGGTGTTCTATTAGCTTCGTGTACTTGTATATCCAGTTCCTTCCCCAGGTTTGGGAAGTTCTCAGCTATTGTTTCTTTAAATGATCTCTCTGCTCCCTTCCTCCTCTCTTCTCTTTCTCGGATACCCGTTATCCTTATGTTGCTTTTCTTAATTGAGTCAGATATTTCTTGTAGAATTTCTCAATTGTTGAAAGCTCTTACTTCTCTCTCCTCTTCCACCTGAACATTTCTAGATTTCTATCTTTGAGCTTGCTAATTCTCTCTTCCATGTGGTCTGCTCTATTTCCAATGCATTCTGCCTTATTCTTCGTCTCATTTATTGCATTCTTCAGCTCCAGAATTTCTGTTCGGGTCTTTTTTTTTAGGGTTTCAATCTGTTGAGTAAAGTAATCCTTCTGTTTATTAATTTTATTCCTGAGCTCATTGAATTGTCTTCCTGAGTTTTCCTGTAACTCGTTGAGTTTCTTTGTGAGAGCTATTTTGAATTCTCTGTCAGTTAGATTGCAATCTTCCATGCCTTCAAGTTTAGTTTCTGGAGAGTTGTCATTTTCTTTCTGTGCTACCACGTTACTGTAGTTCTTAATGGTGCTTGATGAGTTGAAGATCTAATTGGCTTTATTGAGTGATTCACGGATTGGGCAGCATCCCATCTAGTAAGCAGAGAGATACTCTGAAAAGTTGTACAGAATGGAAGGTTTTTATAGGCAGAAATGTGGGGCAAGGAAGTTATTACCAAAAGAAAAGAATGGATTGTTTCAGGCCAGGTCATGTTCTTTTTAGGGGAAGGGAAAACGACAGGGGTCTGATATAGATTACCTCACTAGTGCTAATCAGGAAATTTCAGATTGACTATTTAAAGGCCACATTCGTGGAAGATGTTAAAACTGCAATTAAGTCTTGGTTTGGGGGAGAGAAGTCAAGACGGCAGTGTAAGCAGACTCTGAACTTACCTCCTCCCGTGCACACAGCCAATTTACAACTACTCGTGGAAAAGTTTCCCCCAAAATAGAACTGAAAACTGGATAAGAGGAACTCCTGCAACAAAGGACAATCCTAATTGAGGTGGAAGAGGCAGAAACTCCCTTCCGGAGAGAAAAAACGGACCTTCACAAGCCGCCAGCTTGACGGCTGCCTGGGAGTAGCCCAAAGGTACACAGCCCTCCTTGGAGGAGTGGGGCCCTAAGCCGGGAGCGCCCCCACTGTAGGCATTTTGTGGACCCAGCACAATAGAGACGAGTGGCAAAATGTCTGACTTTGCCTGCTACTAAAACATTGGGGAGTTCCCCCCGGGAAAGCTGGTTCACAAAGAAATTAAAACCGGCTCTTAAAGGGCCCATGCGCAAACGCACCCGTTTCAGAAAGCAACCTAAAATCAGCAGAAAGAAAGGTGCACGGTGCTTTGGTGAAAAGAGACTCACCTGATAGGCTCTGAGTGCATTGTAGTGAGAGGTGAGACCTCTCCAGGGACTGGGACATTGGCAGCAGCCCTTGTTGTGGCGTGGTGTGGTCGTGCTGACACAGATGCCATTGGAGTTCTCCCTGGAGCCTGCTAGCCCAGGGCCTGCCCCATCCACTAGAGCACCGATTTAATCCAGCTCAGCCAGGGCAGGCAGCCCACCCTAGAGACTGGCCCCACCCAACAACAAGCCGGCAAGCAAATTGTGGGCCTGCATTGATTGGTGACTGGATTCTCTGCAGCCTGGCAACTGAGTCCACTTCAGTGGGGCAGGGCGTGCACAAGGAGTGGGTGGAGAGTGTGGGGCAGTGGTGGAGTGTGTGGGGCTCCCGGCGTGGAGAGACTGGGTCCACTTCAGGAGGTCGGGGCGCACACACGGGGCAGGACTGTGTTGACTGTGTGTGTGGACCTGTGGGCGGCAGGGCTTGTCAGCTGCAGAAGAATTGTGCTTCTCAAAGACCCACATAGGGGGTTTGCCCCACCTTCCAAAGCCTGGAACAATTGGGTGCTTCCATGACTGAGGCCAGCCCCACCCAGCTGCAATCCTCAGAGAGCTGACAAGAGACCTAAAGGCTGGAGGCTTATAGCATTTGTAAGCCCCTGAGCCTAACAACCTGCCACCCTGGGGGCCTACTCACTTAAAAGAAATACTGAAACACAAATGCGGTATTAGAACTTGCAGCCAACTGTGCTGGGGCTCCCCACACCCGATAAAGAGACTGGAGGGCCCACAACAACTACAAGCAGCTGAGCATTACAGCAGCTGGCCAGGAGCATAACTCAGCCTCCCTGGGTGCCTACAGGGAGAGAAAACAGGCCACAACAGAAGGACACATGTAGCCCACATAAGGGTCACCCCTGACACATTGAGAACTGAGGGAAGCACACTGCAGGGCTCCTCAGGCATCACTTATATAAGGTCACCTATCCAAGAGTAGGAGACGTAGCTGACCTACCTAGTACGTAGGCACAAGCACAGGGAAAGAGGCAAAAGGAGGAGGCAAAGGAATACACTCCAAGTAAGGGAACAGGACAAAACCCCAGAAAAGGAACTAAGTGAAACAGAAATGAGCAACCTACCTGACAGAGGGTTCAAACAAAGAGTGTTAAGAGTGCTCACTGATCTGGGGAGAAGAATAGATGAACTCAGTGAGAATGTCAACAAAGAAATGGAAGATATAAAAATGAACCAATCAGAAATGAAGAATACAATACTGGAAATGAAAAATTCACTAGAGGGACTCAAAAGCAGAGTAGAGGATACAGAAGAATGGATCTGCCAGCTGGATGAAAGACTAGAAGAAATTACCCAAGCTGAACAGGTAAAAGAGAAAAGAATTAAAAAGAGTGAGGACAGTCTAAGGGACCTCTGGGACAACATCAAGCGCACTAACATCCATGTTATAGGTGTCCCGGAAGGAGTAGAGCGAGACAAGGGGGCAGAGAATATATTTCAAGAAATAAGAGATGAAAACTTCCCTAACCTAAGGAAGGAAACAGACATCCAGGTACAGGAATCACAGAGAGCCCCAAACAAGATAAACCCAAAGAGGCCCACACCAAGACACATCATAATCAAAATGTCCAGAATTAAAGATAAAGAGAGAATCCTAAAAGCCACAAGAGAAAGACAAGTTACATACAAAGGAAACCCCATAAGGCTATCAGCTGACTTCTCAGCAGAAACCTTACAAGCCAGAAGAGAGTGGCACGATATATTGAAAGTGCTAAAAGGAAAAAACTTACAGTCAAGAATACTCTACCCAGCAAGGTTGTCATTCAAAATGGAAGGAGAGATCAAAGGTTTCCCAGACAAGCAAAAATTAAAGGAATTTGTCACCAAGAAACCAGTGCTACAAGAAATGTTAAAGGGACTGATTTAAGGGGAAAAAAGAAGACCACAAATAGGAAAAATTACCTATTTCCATGATAAAAGGCTAATGGATACAAATGCACAAGAAAGAGGTTAGATATGATATCAAAAACATAAAATGAGGGAGGAGGGGAGATAAAGAGTAGAGCTTTCAGACAGAGATCAAACTAAAGAGACCATCAATTCTGTATAGAAGGAGAAAGGAACAGAGAACTACTACTAAAACACTGAGGAAAAAAAGTTAAAAAATGGCAGTAAGTACACACTTATCAATAGCTACTTTAAATGTCAATGGACTAAATGCCCCAATTAAAAGGCATAGGGTGGCTGATTGGTTAAAACAACAAGACCCATATATGTGCTGCATTCAAGAGACACACTTCAGACCTAAAGACGCTCACAAACTGAAAGTGAAGGGATGGAAAAAGATACTCCTTGCTAATGGCAATGAAAAGAAAGCTGGGGTAGCAATACTCATATCAGACAAAATAGACTTTAAAACAAAAACTGTAAAAAGAGACAAAGAAGGGCATTACATAATGATCAAGGGAACAATCCAACAAGAGGATATAACACTTGTAAATATCTACACACCCAATGTAGGAGCACCTAAATATTTAAAGCAATTATTAACAGACATAAAAAGAGAAATAGACAGTAACACAATAATAGTAGGGGACCTTCACACTCCACTTACACCAACGGATAGATCATCCAAACAGAAGATCAATGAGGAAACATTGGCCTTAAATGACACACTACAACAGATGGACCTAGTAGATATATACAGAGCATTCCATCCAAAAACCGAAGAATACACGTTCTTTTCAAATGCACATGGAACATTCTCCAGGATTGATCACATATTAGGCCACAAAACAAGTCTCCATAAATTTAAGAAGATTGAAATAATACCCAGCATCTTTTCTGACCACAACAGTATGAAACTAGAAATCAACTATAGGAAGAAAATCAGAAAAGCCACAAATACGTGGAGATTAAACAAAATGCTACTGAACAACGACTGGGTCAATGAAGAAATCAAAGGAGAAATCAAAAAATACCTGGAGACAAATGAAAATGAAAATAGGACATGCCAGAATTTATGGGATACAGTAAAAGCGGTTCTAAGAAGGAAGTTTATAGCAATACAGGCCTATCTCAACAAACAAGAAAAATCTCAAATAAACAATCTAACAAGGCACCTAAAGGAACTGGAAAAAGAAGAACAAACAAAGCCCCAAATCAGTAGAAGAAGGGAAATAAAAAAAGTCAGAGCCAAAAAAAATGAAATAGAGACTAAAAAAACAATAAAAAAAATTAACAAAACCAAGAGCTGAAAAGATAAACAAAATTGACAAACCTTTAGCTAGACTCACCAAGAAAAAAGCGAGAAGGCTAAAATAAGTAAAATCAGAAATGAAAGAGGAGAAATTACAACAGACACCTCAGAAATACTAAAGATTATTAGAGAATACTATGAAAAGCTATATGCCAACCAATTCGACAATCTGGAAGAAATGGATAAATTCTTAGAATCATACAACCTTCCAAAACTGGATCAAGAAGAAATAGAGAATTTGAATAGACCAATCACCAGTAAGGAGATCGAAACAGTAATCACAAACCTCCCCAAAAATAAAAGTGCAGGACCAGACGGCTTCCCTGGTGAATTCTACCAAACATTCAAAGAAGACTTAGTACCTATCCTTCTCAAACTCTTACAAAAAATTGAGGAGAGGGGGAAGCTCCCTAACTCATTCTTCGAAGCCGACATTACCCTGATACCAAAACCAGACAAGACAACACAAAAAAAGAAAATTACAGGCCAATATCACTGATGAACATCTATGCGAAAATCCTCAACAAAATACTAGCAAATCGCACACAATATTACATTAAAAAGATTATACACCATGATCAAGTGGGATTTATTCCAGGTATGCAGGGATGGTTCAACATTCGCAAATCAATCAACATAATACACCACATTAATAAAATCAAGAATAAAAATCACACGATCATCTCAATAGATGCAGAGACAGCATTTGACAAGATACAGCATCCATTTATGATAAAAAATTCTGAATAACATGGGAATAGAAGGAATGTACCTCAACATAATAAATCCCAGATATGACAAACCCACAGCTAATATCATCCTCAATGGTGAAAAACTGAAAACTATCCCTCTTACAACAGGAACCAGACAAGGATGCCCACTCTCACCACTCCTATTTAACATAGTTCTGGAAGTCCTAGCCAGAGCAATCAGGCAAGAAAAAGAAATAAAAGGGATCCAAATTGGAAAGGAAGAATGGAAACTTTCACTATTTGCAGATGACATGACTTTATATATAGAAAACCCTAAAGAATCCACCAAAAAACTTTTAGAAGTAATAAACGAATACGGTAAAGTTGCAGGATACAAAATCAACATACAAAAATCAGTTGCATTTCTATACACTAACAACGAAGTAGCAGAAAGAGAAATTAAGAATACCATCCCATTTACAATTGCAACAAAAAGAATAAAATACCTAGGACTATACTTAACCGAAGAGGTGAAAGATCTGTACACCGAAAACTATAAAACATTGCTGAAAGAAATTGGAGAAGACACAAAGAAATGGAAAGATATTCCGTGCTCTTGGATTGGAAGAATTAACATAGTTCAGATGTCCATACTTCCTAAAGCAATCTATAGATTCAATGCAATCCCTGTCAAAGCTCCAACAACATTTTTCACAGATATAGAACAAAGAACCCTAAAATTTATATGGAACAACAAAAGACCCCGAATAGCTAAAGGAATCCTGAGAAAAAAGAACAAAGCTGGAGGTATCACACTCCCTGATTTCAAAATATACTACAAAGCCATAGTAACCAAAACAGCATGGTACTGGCACAAAAACAGACACACAGATCAATGGAATAGAATCGAAAGCCCAGAACTAAACCCACACATCTATGGACAGCTAACCTTTGACAAAGGAGTCAAGAACATACAATGGAGAAAAGAAAGTCTCTTCAACAAATGGTGTTGGGAAAACTGGACAGCCACATGCAAAAAAAATGAAAGTAGACCCTAAACTACACCATACACAAAAATTAACTCCAAATGGATTAAAGACTTGAATGTAAGACCTGAAACTATGAAACTTCTAGAAGAAAACATAGGCAGTACGCTCTTCGACATCGGTCTTAGCAACATATTTTCAAGCACCACGTCTGACCGGGCAAGAGAAACAATAGAAAAAATAAACAAATGGGACTACCTCAAACTAAAAAGCTTCTGCACAGCAAAGGAAACCATCAACGAAACGAAAAGACAACCTAGCATTGGGAGAAGATATTTGCAAAACATACATCTGATAAGGGGTTAATCTCCAAAATATATAAAGAACTCATGCATCTCAACAACAAAAAAACTACCCACCCAATTAAAAAATGGGCAAAAGACCTGAACAGACTTTTCTTCAAAGAAGATATACAGATGGCCAACAGGCACATGAAAGGATGTTCAACATCTTTAACTATCAGGGAAATGCAAATCAAAACTACAATGAGACATCACGTCATGCCCATCAGAACGGCTATAATTAACACAACAGGAAACAGCAAGTGTTGGAGAGGATGTGGAGAGAAGGGAACTCTCATACACTGCTGGTGGGAGTGCAAACTGGTGCAGCTACTATGGAAAACAGTATGGAGATTCCTCAAAAAATCAAGGATAGAACTACCATATGATCCAGCTATTCCACTGCTGGGTATTTATCCAAAGAACTTGAAAACACCAATGCGTAAAGATACATGCACCCCTGTGTTCATCGCAGCGTTATTCACAATAGCCAAGACTTGGAAGCAACCTAAGTGCCCATCAAGTGACGAATGGATAAAGAAGATGTGGTTTATATACACAATGGAATACTACTAGGCCATAAGAAATGATGAAATCCTGCCATTTGTGACAACATGGATGGACATCGAGGGTATTATGCAAAGTGAAATAAGTCAGAGGGTGAAGGTCAAATACCGTATGATCTCACTCATTAAGTAGTAGATACTAACAACAACAAACAAACACATAGAGACAGAGATTGGATTGGTGGTTGCCAGAGGGGAAGGGGGGAGGGAGGAGGGCGAAAGGGATAATTTGCACATGTGTGTGGTGATGGGTTGTAATTAGTATTTGGGTGGTGAACATGATGTAATCTTTGCAGAAATAGAAGTATAATGATGTACACCTGAAATTTATACAATGTTATAAACCAGTTCCTGCAATAAACAAAAATTAAAAAATAAAATAAACAAATAAATAGGAATATAATAAATGAAAAAAATATATAAGAAAAAAGAAAATAGAATGGTGGTTATCAGGGGCTAGAAGCAGGGGAAAAAGGGGACTTATTTAATGTGTACAGAGTTTCAGATTTGTGAGATCAAAACCTTCTGGAGATCCGTTTTGCAACAATATGAATATATTTAACACTATTGGACTGTACACTTAAAAATGGTTAAGACAGTAAATTTAAATAGGTTTTTCACCACAATAAAAAAACTTATCTCTTGGAAAAAAAAAAAAAAAGTCTTGGTTTTATGTCCTGGGGGAGAATGACTCCATTTTGGGCCTGTTATTTCTTTTTCAACAGCCTCTTGCATCAATTTAAAGGAGGATTATCAGCAATTTAGAAAACTAACGTGACTCCCCTTTCCTCAAGCAATTTAATGTTAATATTCATGTTATGGTTAATTTATTTTAATTTCCGGTTTTTTATTTTGTGGCCCATGAAGAGTTGGGTTTGATTTTTATTTCTTTCATTTTTCTATAAGTGTATTGCTGAACTTCAAAGAAGTTGCCAGTTTTTCTAATTACTTTTCTTTTTAAACTGGTTTCTAGCTTCCTATACCTGTGGAGAGAGAATATACCGTGGGACTTCAATCCCTTGCAATTTATTACGATTTTCTTTAAAGCCCAATGTTTCATCATGATTAAGTGTTTCATTTGAGCATTTAAAGTAAGTTGTAGATAACCCTCTTGACTAGAATGTAGAAACTTGTAAAGGATGCCTCGCTCAGCCAAACAATGATACAAAAGCTAGATAAACTACAAAAGTCAAAACGTTTCTTGGGCTCGTCCCAGGAGAGATGAAAAACAGAGTATTCCACCTTTGACAGAGCACCACTTGCTCAAGAGTAAAATGAGGGCAAGGCAGGATACTACAGAGAGTTCACTGACTATTGCAAGGATGGAGGGGGGCAGTATTACCTCCAGTGCTCCCCTTGAGATCAATAGAAAAAGAATTTAGGCAAATATCCCCCCGCATGAAGTTCGTTACTTATTATTATTTTGGGATATTGGAAAATTCATATAAGAGGATTTGAGAAAAAGAGCTTGCTGCACAAGTTGCCATTAAAAGCTACCATGAGGGCCGGCCCACTGGCATAGTGCTTAAGTTCGCATGCTCCGCTTTGGCGGCCTGGGGTTCACTGGTTCGGATCCTGGGCGTGGACCTATGCACCGCTTGTCAAGCCGTGCTGTGGGCAGGAGTCCCACATATAAAGTAGAGGAAGATGAGCACAGGTGTTAGCCCAGGGCCAAGCTTCCTCAGCAAAAAAGAGGAGGATTGGCAACAGACGTTAGCTCAGGGCTAATATTCCTCACCAAAAAAAAAAAAAAAAAAAACAAAGCTACCCCAAAGCAACTGCAGTACATCTCTCTGTGTAATAACTAGAACTTGTTGCACACACTGGAAACAAAATTTCAGAAGCCAAAACTCTTTGCAGAGCCATGTGTCTTTTCAGAGAAACAAGTGTGGACCAGCTTGAAAAAAGTCAACTTTATGGAATCACTTAATTTCTCTCATGCTAATGGCTGCTGATTCAAAATGCCAGTGTTTGTCAATATGACACAGAGAGGTGTTCCCAAAGTTATTCGTGCTTGCTGGTCTCCTAGCTATGGTATTACGTAAAAAATCATTTTAAGAAATCTAATGCATTAGAACATTTTCATGGTGCTTTGGGTGTTTTGCATTTGTAAATTCAGAAATCAGATAGGAGCATTAGTAAAACACGTTAAAAATGCCCCATAATGGGTCTGGGGAGTGAAGACTGGCAGTGCAAGGGTGAGCGACACATATGAAATCTAGGAAGAAAGGGAGCAAAATGGTGTTTGATGTTGAAGGTTGGAAGTGGAAGTGGGTGATTGTGATTATTCTCTTCAGTGGTTAATTGAGGAAAGAAGGGCACCTAATGAGCAATCACAATCTGATGCTACGGTTTACTGTAAAGACTAATTGAGGGAAAGGCTTCACTGCTTAACTAACACATTATAAGTGTCAACCCAGGGAATATAGTATTAATAGGACACGCATACCCCATTCAAACTTTTTTCACTATTACCTGTGTTATGGAATTCATTTAAAACGTGGACCCAAACACACTAAAAGAAGAACTAAATCAATGAGTCCAAGAAAAAAAATCTATTCCGGGCTGCCTATAATTTGAAGTTACTACTCCAAGTTGTTCAGATGATCTAATTTTATCCTTTTCCAGGCTTTACTCTTTGTTTTTAAAAACGCAAACCTTCCTGACTTGTACGTCGGCATCATGGGGGATGATGGGAGCGTCCAATCAGAGAGGTTCCAACCCCATTCAGTTCTGAGTCAGCCAATGAGGGACCCGCACCAGAGCCACAGTCATTGGTCTGATATGCAAGCCGGTTTTCGGGTATGAACCCAATAAGTGTCTTCCTGAGATGTTCAGCCTTGGTGACAGAGAAGGTATTGGGTGTGATTATTTGCCTGCCGTTTGTTTCCTTGTCTGATTGTTTTTTTTTTAATCATGGTGATTTAAGATTATTATATTAGTTTTCTAGGGCTGATGTGAAAAATGACAGAGATTGGTTTCCTTAACCAACACACATTTAATGTCTCACACGTCTGGAGGCTGGAAGTCCAAATCAAGATGTCAGCTGGGTTGGTTCCTTCAGAGTGGTGTAAGGGAATCATCTGTTCCAGGCCTCTCTCCTTGTTTTTTAGATGGCAGAGACCTCCCTATATCTGTTCACATTTTCCTCCCTATATGCCTGTCTCTGTGTCCATATTTCCCCTTTTTATATGGAGACACGACATCTGGGGTTAGGACCCACCATAAGGAACATATTTTAAGTCCATTGCCTCAGTAAAGACCCTATCTCCATATACAATCACCTATGAGGTACTGGGGTTTAGGACATCAACATATAAATTTTAGGAGGACAGAATTAAACCCACAGGAGATATGAATTTTGAGCTATTAGTGGGCATATCTCCTGACTCTTCCATTATATTAAGAGAACATTGATTGTCTTAGCACATAAATGCTAGTTTGACAACTAGGAGGTGTAGTTACAGTTTTAAAATTCTTGCAACACTTATAAGCATAGGATATTGATGAACAGTCTCAGTTAAACAGATACATAGTTGATTAATTAAAGCATCCAAATCCCTAAGCAATCTGGAAAAAATTGAATTTTTTCATAATAGTCTATCATTTAGCTACAGCTGGATGGCAAACCACCTCAAAACATAGTGGATTAGGGGCCGGCCCAGCGACTTAGCGGTTAAGTGTGCACGCTCCGCTACTGGCAGCCTGGGTTCGGATCCCGGGCGCACACTGACGCACCGCTTCTCCGGCCGTGCTGAGTCTGCGTCCCACATACAGCAACTAGAAGCATGTGCAACTATGACATACGACTATCTACTGGGGCTTTGGGGAAGAAAAAGAAAAGGAGGAGGATTGGCGACAGATGTTAGCTCAGAGACGGTCTTCCTCAGCAAAAAGAGGAGGATTAGCACGGATGTTAGCTCAGGGCTGATCTCCCTCACACACACACAAAAAAAGCCCATAGTGGATTAAAGCAACAAACATTTATTTTTCTCATGTCTCTATGGGCCAGCTGAATGCTTCTGCTGATCGGGGCTGTATTTAGTCAGGATTCCCATGTAGCCATCCTCTCTGTTTTCATGGTCCCTGGTATAGCCCATATTACATTGCTTCAAGATTAATGGTTTATAGGACTCTCTTTCCTGTGTGTTAATATTGATGTTTGATTATACGCAGTGGTTTGTAGATACTCATTTAATTTAAAAAAGCGAGAGAGAGAACACATCGGTGACCACATAAGGGAAGTAAGGTGATTCCTCCCGTGTAGCCTTCCTCAACTATTTGAACGTTGAATCATTTTATTTTATTTTTTATTTCTGGCCTTCTATCTCTGTGAAGAGAGAAGACACTCTGTAATTTCAGTCCTGATAAAGGCATTGTGATTTGCTTTAAATAACAATATTTATTCAGTTTTGTTAAGTATTCTATTTGTACTTTTAAAATAAGTTGTAAATTCCCATACTGATTAGGGTGTAGAAACCTGTAAATGATGTCACTCTCAGCCAAACAATGAGACAAAATCTGGATAACCTACAGAAACCAAACTTTCTTCGAGGTCCTGAGAAAAGGGACAGCACTGTCCAGGAGAGACAAAACAGAAAGTCTGTTTAGCTTTGGGAGTGCCCCGCAAGCTCAAGAGAAAGAATGAGGCAAGACAGGATATCAGAGAGAGCTTTCCTACTCTGAGTAGTGCGAGTATGAAGGGGGGCAATGCCTGATCGAGGAGGGGTATAAAGGTCTCGTGTTTTTTCAGTCCAATGTAGAAGAATTCTGATGGGCCGTTATACCCCTAGACTCTCCCTGGGATCATTAGAGTAAAGACTTAGGATAAATGATGCCCCTGATCAGGAACATTAACATCTATTGCTCTGGAATATCAGAAAAATCTTATGAAAAGATTTGGAGAAAAGAACTTGATTTCCAAGGAGCCCAGGAAAAACTACCAGCCAAACAACTGCAAGTACACTCTCTGAGTGGTACCTCCAGAGGATCTTAGACGGGAAGGTGAAATGAGTACATGTGATTATTCACTTCAGAAGGTGATTAAGGGGCCGGCCCCGTGGCTTTGCGGTTGGGTGTGCGCGCTCTGCTGCTGGCGGCCTGGGTTCGGATCCCGGGCGCGCGCCGACGCACCGCTTCCCCGGCCATGCTGAGGCCGTGTCCCGCATACAGCAGCTGGAAGGATGTGCAACTATGACATACAACTGTCTACTGGGGCTTTGGGGGGAAAAAAAAAGGAGGAGGCTTGGCAATGGATGTTAGCTCAGAGCTGGTCTTCCTCAGCAAAAAGAGGAGGATTAGCATGGATGTTAGCTCAGGGCTGATCTTCCTCACAAAAAAATTAAAAAAAAAAAGAAGGTGATTAAGGAAAAAAGGCACCTAGTGAGCAATCATGAGCTAATGGTGTGGGTTACCGGAAGGACAAACTAAGGGAAAGGGCTTTACTGCCTAGATAACAAATTATAAGCATCAACTCAGGGAAAATACTACTAAAAGGACAAGTGTACCCCCATTCAAAGTTTTTTCAACATTACTAGTCCTAAGAAGATCATTTAAAAACATAAGCGAGGACCCAAACACAGTACAGAAATAACTAAATCAAAAAGTTAAAGAAACAATACCAATCCAATCTGCGAGAAACCGCCATCCTGACTTGTTCAGATTAATCTTATTTTGTTTTTTTCCAGGGTATAGTCTCTTATTTTGGAATATAGAAACCTCATGACTTGCAGCTCGGCATCGTGGGATGATGGGAGCGTCCAATTAGAGCAGCCCAAACACCGCTCTCGACTGGCTCAGCCAGTGAAGGACCCGCAGCCCCTGAGGCACAGCCATTAGCCCAAAATGTGAGCAGTCGTCCTGGGCTGAAGCAATAAGAGTCTTCCTGGGATGTTCAGCCTTGGCGATTGAGGGGAAAGGGGCTGTGATTCTTTGTCAATTAAGAGTGTTAAAAGAATTCCCTCTGATTCGATCCTGTTTTCCTTTTGTAGCTATTGGAATGTTCAATTGTTTTTTGTTCGCCTCCAAGCCCGTGGGCCTGACAAAAGAAAACCCACCACATCATCTTGGCAGGATGAAAACCCAGCTCCCAAGACAGGGACCAGTAAGATGGGGTTGGTCCTGGTTCCTGACCCATCATCACCCTCCTCCTCGTTGATCATGACCTGTCACTCCTGGATGAGAGGAGAATGAGTGTGGGGTGGGGGAAGAGAAAGCTTGAAAAAGTGGCCATTTACTCTTTCTCCTTATTATGAGGGACTTTCAAAACAAAAATTAGTGTCACTGGTGGACATCGGAGGGGCGTGAGAGCACCCCAACTCCCCTCTAGCAGGTCATCAATCCAGTCCTTGCCATGCTGCCTAGCATCCATCTGGGGCTAGTTCTGCCCCTTATGGCCTTTCCTGTTGCCCCAGGATTCTTCTGAAATCCTGAAAGCTGTCCACAGTGTAACTACTCTGCTTCCAACATGTTCTTACACAGAGGCAATGGTGAACAACGTCAGCCCGTGGGTGTTCAAGTTAGGCGAGTACCGCCTGACTTTGGGTGGACATGATGTTTATCCAGGTATTTTGTCATGCACCACTGGGAATTTTGCTTTAAGGAGGAGTCATGTGCATAATTACTGTGCTTGTTAAAATAACTGGACTGGCATAGTGAATTCTATTTCTTCTAGGAACTCAATATCCTTTCCCAGATGAGACCTTACCTGAGAGATGAAGGGCCTTACCCGAGGTCACATAACTACTGGGTTAGATTTGACACCAGGACCATGGTTGATCTCCTGAATCTCACTTCAGTGTCTGGTATCAGCCTTGCTGTGTTTGAGCCTATCAGAGGACTCTAGAGACCATGCTTCTCTGAATTGATCTACTTGACAGGAAATACTTTAAAGTAAAAGGAAATGCAGTGTTGATTTGCTTCTCCAACCTCTATGTCCTTTTGGTAATTAATCCAAATTGAAATGTATAAACAAGTGCTTCCCTTGACCAAACTCGAACAGGGTGGAATGACAGACATTGGGGGCTGCTTTTGTTTTTCCTCCGCTCTAAATTCTGTCTGTGGCCTCAACCTTGCCTGATTAAAGACTGTCGACACGTACTTTTGTAGGCACGATGGAGAGGGATGGATTGCAATTGAAGTGTCAAGAGCTCTGGAACCCCTGAAAGAAGAGGTCCATGACGAATATGTGGAAACTCGCTGGCCCCAAGTCAGGAAAGTCAGATACTGGTACCAGGTCCTGGTGAAGTTCCTTTCACCAAGTACTCACTAGAAACATCCTCCTTTCTGCCTCTCTGTGTGTCTGTGTGTCTATGTCCAGGGACCCATGAGTGGGAGAGGATGTCTGTGATGGTTAGAAACTTCATGCTACTTTCAGGGTGAAAGCTCTGCCCTGGAGTAGGGGGATCCACTACGTGGGCCAGGTCACCCTGCTAGGGGCAAGTCAGGTGGAAAACCATTCCAGAGTCTACCACTCTGGACCGGGGAACCAAGGACTTTGTTGTATGGATATACTCAGTGTGTGGCACCTAGCAGCATCTCCAGAAATGTGAGTTGTGTGACACTACGTGTCAGGTTCAGGAAGGTTCCTCATTCCTTGACGTTCTTCCCATTGAGAGGTCCTGTCTGTTTTCCCCTGCTCTTGACTCTGGGCAGGCTGGTGATTGCTTTGACCAATGGTATGTGGTGGAAGTGATGTTATGATGATAACGGATTTAATCTTTAAGAGGACAGGTGGCTTCTGCCTTGTTTCTTGAGAGCTCTGAGCTGCCATGTAGGAAGTATGCCTATCCTGCTGGAGACACCACATGGAAAGGCTCTGAGACGCTATGGAGAGGGACAGGGACCCAGATGAGCCCAACCTTCCAATCAGCCCCTCCAAGGCAAGAGGCATGTGAGTGCAATTGTCTGGAGCCTTGAAGAGTAGCTTAGAAGTCAGCTGAATACCACTGAGTGACCTTGGTCTGGTGTACACTTTTAAGGGTCACTTACAGTTCTTATTTGGACATTATTTGGAATAGATTATTGAAAAACCTCACATTCCAAACAGGTAGAAATGCTTGAAAAAATTATCATAAACCTTATTTTAAATGCTTGGATGAGCTGGAAAAGAGCCGGAGATTAATCAACAACTGAGACCTCTGTGTCAATCCCAGCCCCTTGAAAGACAACAGCCTCAGTGAAAGGCTGGCCTTTTTTGCTGCGGGGAAAGGGACATGACAAGGCAACTTGTATCTCTTGGCCTTGGGTCTGGACGTGGGAAAAAGGCCCCCTTGAGAATTTGAAATCACAATTCTGCCTTCCTGTGGCTTCGGAGTTCCAGTTAACACTCTCAGCATGGCTCAAGGCATTCTGGCGGAAACCCAGACATGGGGCAAATGCAAGTCAAATCCGTTCTGGAGGAGCCTACCCTTAACTGAGGCTTTAAGAAGGTTCCCACTGATAAAGCCCTCCCAAACATGCTCATAATTCAAGAAACCAAACATATACTCCTCCAAAGACTTATCATCAGGTGCAGACTATTAAAAAAGTGTTTAACATATTTAAGAAAATGAGAGGATATAAACAATCACGAGGAAGAAACAACCAAATATCACAAAGAATCAAATAAAATTTCCGAAAGTGAAAAATGTAACCACTGGAAGAATAGGTTGATGTAATTTTAAATAACCGATTAGACACCCCTGGATAGTGATTGAGTGCATTGGAAGACAGATGAAAGAAATTATGGAGAATGCCTCCTAGAGAGATAAAGAGAAAGAAAAGGTGAAGAGACATAAGGCATGGACCAAAAACGTAAAAAGCACATCTCATAGGAGTTTGTGAAGGAGATACTGGGCAAACAGGGAAGGATAGTATTCAAAGAGGAAATAGCTGGTAATTTTCCAGAATGAAGGCAAGCCGTGATTCCCTAGACTCAGGACACACATGTGGACACGTCACAGTAAAGCTGTAGAGCAATAAAAACATAGGTACATAGAAACAAAGAGTGACTGTATAAGACAGTTCCAATAATGGTGATGGCTAGGTGCCTCTTAGAGGGGATTTTATGGCCTCAGGTGCTTCTGAAAAATTAGGAAGCCTTGACCAGGCATATTACAGAAGAGGAAGCACAAATGGAAAAAAAAAATACACAGGAAGAGGCATCACCTCACAAGTAGTCTGAGAAATGCCTACTAAGGCCACGACGAGATACTCTTTCACACCATCAGATCTGCAAGGAGGAAAAAAAAAAAAAAAAAGACTGACCACCCCAAATGTTGGTGAGGAGACAGGGCAATGCGGACTTCCCACGCATTGCTACTAGGAGTGCGAGGTGGTCTGACTCTTTTGGAGAGCAATCTGGCATATCGATTAATGTGCAGGAGACGCACGCACTGCTGACTGCAGCAATTCCTCTTCTAGGTACCCAATCTGGAGGCCTGAGCACAAGGAGGCATGTATGAGAAGGTTCTTAGCAGCACTGCATTTCTTAACCAAAAATTTAGAAACAACCTAAATGGTCATCAACATGGATGAACTAACTGTGATATATTTGCACAATTGAATGTCATTCATCAATGAAAATAAGTGAACCAGAGCTGTTGATATCATTATGGCAGTATCTCGCACACCATAGTGAGAGAAAACAGCATGTTACAGAAGAATACTTACATCATGATGTAATCTGTATAAAGTTTAGAAACATGCAGAACGATGCTGTCGGTATACGTTGTTACCACTTCATATCTGTGTAAAGAAATTCATGGAAATGAGAAACATCAATTTAATGTAGAGGTTAACTCTGGGGGGAAAGGAGGGACTGGTATGAGGGAGGGGTCCACAGGGGTTTGACGGTGTCTGTCATGTTTTGTTCCTTAAGCTGGGTGGTGGGTAGGTGGGTGTTTGGTTATAATTTGTTTCCTATTTTTTCATTTGTCCAAAATGTTGTGTAAAGTTCTTCTAAATGGGGGTGATCGTTGTCAACGCTGCTGTCCCTCAGTCCCCACGTCCAGTCAGTCACGCTACCAATTTTACCTCTTAAGTGGTCCCTGAATCTCTGCTCTCCACTCCATCCCACTGCCTCTTACCAAGCCTTCATCATTACCTGGATTAAGGCAACCACCTCCTGCCTCCAGTCTTGGCCTCTTCAAACCCAGCCTGTATACTACTGCCAGAGTGATCTACATAAAACACAAATCTGACAGTCTGTCACTTCCTTGCTTAAAACCCTTCCAGGCTCCCCACTGCCCACAGGACAAGGTACAAGTTCCTTAACACGGAACCCCAGGCCCTTCATGATCTGGTCCCTGCTTTCCTCCCCATTCTCTTCTGCCACCACTTCCTGCCTTGCATTTTAAGTTCCAAAGATGCTGAGCTCCTTGCAGTTCCCGCACAGGGTCACCAACGCCTCTCAGTTTGCCGAAGACGTTTCCGATCCCAGCACTTGACAGTCCTGAATCGTGGGTGCCCCTCGGTCACAGGCAAACCAGGACCCTTCTGGTGTTATACCTGAAAGTCATCCCGGGAAGCCCTTCGGTACCCAGCAAACCGGGACAGTTGGTCGCCCTACTTCCCCAGCCTCCAGACTGCTTCTGGGGCTGAATCAGCTCCTGCTGTTTCCACCCGTTAGGTTGTCTCCCTTACCTCCTGCCTCCTTCTCATTCTGAAAACAGGACCCAACATGAACAATAAACAAACTATGAAATAAAACGTGCGAGACAACTACAAAACCCACATAACTTAGACTTTACCTCTCCCAGAAAGAGTTTCCTGACTAGGCCCCCCCAACCCCACACCCAGCTGGGTAGGATGCCCTTCATCTGGGCTCCCAAAATAACCTAAGCACATCTCTTTCACAGCATTTAATATATTATAAAAATGTGACTAAAGTATCTGCCTCCCCCCTGTAGGCTGTAACCAGCTTACGGGCTCTCAGCTTATTCGTCTCTGATTCCCAGCACTCAGCAGTGCCTGAGATGGTAGGCACTCAGTAAATGTTTGTTGAACAAGTGAACAGATGAATGCAGGCTGTGCTGTAAACCCTAACATGCGAGTTCCTGACCTTTCTGGAGGAAAGCGTGGCTACAATGTGGTGGTCGGAGAACTGAAAATTACATATGTGGCAATTCCAGGTTTTTCTTTTGCTTTTTTTTCTACCTTAACAGTTACCGATTTTTATCCTGTCACACAGAACAACAAAAAATAATACTCCAAGTTATGTTGTACAGTTCACATAGATGATTTCACACAGATTTGACAGTTCTATTGCATTTCTGACAGTTGATTTTTCCCCCCTTCTGGGAAGTTGGGTGGGGGCACATGATAACCCCCTTCATGGATCTCTAAACCCTGTGAGGTGAGCGCTGTTTATAATGCCAATGGACAAAGAAGACGCCTATGGATTAGACGGTTGAGTCAATAGCCGTGCCTCACGCAGTTCAGAAACCAGGTGAGCTGGGATTACACCCCAGCTCCGCCTGACACCCCAGCCCACCTTCTTGTTCCTTGTACCATGTCGCCTCCCTGAACGGGGCAGCAGGGAGGTGTCCTGTGAGTAGAAGCAGGGAGTGTCATTGGATGCTGCCCTGGCAGGCCAGTGGAGGCAGGGGGAGAGCCTGGATGTCCCCTGCTCTCCCGCTGAAGCTTCCAAATCCTAATCCCTGGGAGCCAGGGCAGGGGTAGAGCTGGAAACCCTGGAACTCAGCCAGGGAACTCAGCTTTTCCCTCTGGTCTGAGTGAGGCCCCTGGAAGGTCTGGGGGAACCAAAGAGACAGCTCATGGACCCCTGAAGCACTCACCTGTAAGACGCCTCGCTCTACTGGGCCCAGATGAAGCCTCGCAGAGCACGGTCCCATGACCCTGAAGTGCGCTGGCCCAGGGCCAGAGGTTTGGGCACTGTGTTCTGCCCAGGATTACCAGCCTTCTAGCTTGCAATGTCATAGCAATGGGTTCCCAGGTCAGTCTCAAGCCATGTGAGCTTTGGGTCTGCTGAATTAAACGGCAAATCCCCTCTGCTCTCCCCATCATCGCCCCTGATGCAAGAGCACAGCAGAGTACATCTAATCATAGATCCCAGGCTTGTTTTTCTGTCCTGGTTTTTCCCAAGGAGCTTTATGAGGGAATGCCCAGCCTTGACTCCAAGGAAATTCAAAAGTTTCTAGGTTAACAACCCTCTTTGAAGGAGGCTCGTTGACCCACGCTTACTCTAGAGTTCACCTTGAGGATGGTCAGCCGGTGGGTCCTCCGCTGCTAATTTTTGGGATCTTGGAGCCACCATGGAATTTCCTGGGACAATTGCCCTGGCGTTTAGCTTGACCTCCCTCTATTTTCCTGTCCAAGAGGTACCGTATCCCCTTTACCTAGGCTTGGGGACCCACTGAATCCTATATCTTTATTACCTGTAGGTTTTTCTCCAGCAAACCTCCCTCTACTAAGTAAAAGTGAAGGTGCAGGCACTCCTATTCTGGTCTCTACTTTGGTCCATCCTCCCATTCACCCGGTCACAGGCATTCATTGGAAACTTAACCTAGCATAGGAGTCAAACCTGGATCTGATTCCTGGCTACGCCACCTACCAGTTATGTGAGCTTGGGTAGTAGTTAACCCAACCTCTCCGAGCTTCACTCTCCTCAACAGGGAGAATTATGCCTGCCTGTCCTGGAAGGAAAATATAGGGGCGAAGCGTAAAGACTAGACGTATCTGTATAACATACACTGCAGAGTGCCTGCCACGTGGAATCATACGGTGCTCGATAAAAACATGGTTATTATGGCGATTTGTGTAGTGCCCGATACTGGAAGGGGAGGAAGGATAAGATGAGGCCTCCAACCTCTGTGACATTACAATTGAATGGAGAGCTAGCTCAGCCATGCTCCCGAATGACTACCAATAGAAGGCTGTGTCTGATCAAGACCACGATGCACATGTCGTGGGAGTTCAGAGAGTTGGAAGAGAAAGAGGCCGGGAACTCATCGTGGGCCAGTACCAGACACTGCATCTGGCATGCTGCATCGATTCTCTCCTTCAATCCTAATCACAGCCCTTCTGTAGGGGCGTTTATAAAGACTACGCCCATTTTACAGTTGAAGGTCCTGAGGCTCAAGGAGGGAGCAGTCATGTAGGCTGGGATGGCCAGGTCATCTTCACAGAGGAGGTAGGATCTGAGCCAAGACTTGAAAGGTGAATAGGCTCAGACAGGAAGAGGGTGAAGGGGCAAGTTTTCCTGGGAATGAGGAGGAACAGCTTGCCAACAAAGCCCTGAGTCGGCAATGCCCAAAGCCAGCGAGGCAACGAGGCACTTTCCAATTGCTCCCTAGCAACTGCCCATCACAACTCAGAGCAGCGTTATCTCTGCAACTTCGCTAACGTGAGGCTCAGGAGGGAAAACTCATCCTCCCTTATCTCACTGTCAGCCCTAAGCAAACAGATGGGGCCAAGCTAGCCAGGAGAGCATGTCCCTACAGCTGTCTGGCACCAAATCTCACCCCCATGCCTCCAATTGCCTGAGGGCACAAATCTCAGGACCGAGAATAAGTATAGCCACCATTCGTTGGGCACTCTGTCTGCATTATTCACTGAATCCTCACAACAATCTTGTATACCCTATTCTACAGAGAAGGAAACCGAGGTTCAGAGAGGTCAAGTCACTTATCCAAGGCACCACAGCTAGTAAGAGGCACAGCTATTGTTTGAACTCAAGAGTTTAATCCGACTCCAAAATCAGCGCCCTGAATCACTCTTGCTGTAGAGCCTAGTCCCACTAGCTCACAGCAGTTATAGGACCCAAAGAAACACTCTCACCATGTCGTGTCTCTTTTCCCTGTTAACGCAGCCTAGCAACACTACTTGTCTCCAGAAAACAAAGGCACCAGAACTTCGAAGAGAACAAATCACAAAAAAGGTGATGCACTCTCGTTTTCCCACTAACCTTTGTGCTCTGCAAATCCCCAAGACCCAAGCTATGCCCTTATTCTGTCCCCCAGATCTTTTCCCTAGAAGGGTGTCCAGACGTCCTGATTTTGCCTGTTGTCCCTGCACAATTATTCGTAGCGCCCCTTTTACTCTCAAAAGTGTCCGCATTAATTGGACAAGAAATTATATGGTCACCCGACCAACAAAGAGAAGAGGCAAAGAAGCCTCACACTTCAGGTCTCTTGCAACCCCGACACGTGTGCTGGCAAGGATCTGCAGCTCCCCCGAGTGACGATGGGGTCCGACCTTCTGGAAGGAGTAGCCAGCCTCTCCTTGAGGAGGGAATAGGAATAAACAAACTAAGAATGTGATTTTGAGGGGATTCTGAGTACAACCCAGCTCTTTGGGACTGGACTGGTCAAGGAACAGGGGTAGAGGAATGCCCGGAATGCAGAACTTGCCTAGTTGGGGGCGGGCAGGGTTGAGCACAGCCTGCGCCCTCAAAACAGCTGTGCCTCAAATATGAGGAGCGTGGAAAGTTGGAGACTCAGACAAAAACAGGTGAAGGAAAGAGTAATTAAAGGGTCAAGGCCACTCCTCTATCCCCTGGCTTGCCTTATACCACAGTCCAGGTTCTTGCTGCAGATCGAGCTCAGCTAAGCCTTGGTTCTGGGCTGCTTCTGGAAAATTGAAGGCGCCGGGACACAGGCGAGCTTTGGGGACTGTTGAAGGAAGCAAGTGGCCAAGAAGTTGTGAGAAATCTGAGCTCCAACCTGTTGGTGACCGTGCACATGAGTAAGCACAGGAGAGCACCTAAATGATGTCCAGCAAAAGCCACGCAGGAGGAAGGGATTTCCTTCCAAGAATGCTAGCATGATTTAACATTGGAAAATCTATCAATATGAT
Organism: Ceratotherium simum simum; assembly: GCF_057802395.1. NCBI lineage: Eukaryota > Metazoa > Chordata > Mammalia > Perissodactyla > Rhinocerotidae > Ceratotherium > Ceratotherium simum. The sequence continues at coordinate 43,274,823 of NC_141940.1, read as the reverse complement.
TTATATGAATGAGCCAAAAAATAAAAAGCACCTTAATCTCACAAGTTGCTAAAATGGCACGTGTGAATGTTTGATACCTATGATATGTTAACTAAAATGCTTGGAAAACCAAAGGTGTTACTGTGAACACATAGACCTCAAATGAAACCCCAATATCATGTTTGCTGACGAATGCTACAGTCATTCCTACTGGAGTCAGGAAGGTGACAAGAAGGCTTTCTCTCAGCATTAGGATTTGCAAGTCTTGATGAATATTAGGCATTGAAGTTCTTAAAGGACTTAACCCCTGAAAAGGAAGCTATTTTCAGTTGATCTGATTGCACCACAGATGAGTAAATATCTAGAAACGTTTTTGGTCTCAGGAAACTATACACTTCTAAAAATTAAAAGGAACCCAAAGAACTTTTATGCATGTTATATTCTGCCAATATTTACTGTGCAAAATATTAGAACAGAAACTTTAATACACTGATTTTAGAATCACTTAAAATCATAACAAAAAACCCACCACACCACGTTAACATAAATTACAAATTCATATGACAAATATTTTTTCCAGAAAAGTAGAGAGGAGATTGACATTGTTTCAGATATTTGAAAATCTCCTTAATAATCTAGCCTAACGGAAGTAAGAGGGATTCTCATATCTGCTTCTACACTTTATCTGTTGCCATATCACACATAAGGAACTTCTGAGAAATCCACCATATACTCGTGAGGCAATGACAGCGAAAAAAGAAAATATCATTATAACAAAAATGCTCCCCATTAAGGCTGACCTAGAGAAATATCTCACAGAAATGACCGTTTAGGAAAGTCCTGAAATGCAACAGGGTTAAGGAAAATCCACGATTTTCCATGGAATAAACTGCACTGAAATATATATAAAATAAAGTTGATACTGTTTCCTTGGAGGTAAAAATACTTTACATATCGGCAGAACGCCAGATGATCAAAAAAGTAGAGTAATGCCCGCCCGTGGCTAGCGGTTAAGTGTGCACGCTCCACTGCTGGTGGCCCCGGTTGCCCCGGTTCACATCCCGGGCGCGCACCAAGGCACCACTTGTCAGGCCATGCTGTGGTGGCATCCCATATAAAGTGGAGGAAGATGGGCATGGATGTTAGCCCAGGGCCAGTCTTCCTCAGCAAAAAAAAAAAAAAAAGAGGACAGGCATGGATGTTAGTTCAGGGCTGATCTTCCTCATACACACACACACACACACAGACACACACACACACACACACAAAACTAGAGTAGGTCCCTCTTTTTAGAGCTACAGCTCTTTTCCCGCCAAGTGAGGTGGCTCTGAAAAGAGCCTTTGGGTTGCAATGCTCAGGTGGTCCTGAGGCAGCTCACGGGTGGCTGATGTACCTGATAAGGGCCTTGGTGCCCTCGGACACGGCGTGCTTGCCAATCTCCCCCGGCAGCAGCAGGCGCACGGCGGTCTGGATCTCTCTGGAGGACATGGTGGAGCGCTTGGTGGAGCGGACCAGGCGCGCGGCCTCGTCGGCGATGCGCTCGAAGATGTCCTTCACGAACGAATCCATGACGCTCACGGTCTCCTGAGAAAGGCTCAGGCCCTCGTGAACCCGCTTCAGAACCCTGGGGAAATAGACGGCGAAACTGTCGGAGCAGCGGCGGCGGCAGCGCCTTGGCTGCTTCTGCTTCAGGCTCTTCGGGTCGGCTTCCGTGGGCTCCTTCGTGCCCAGGCTTTCCTCAGATGTCTCAGAGACAGGCTCAGCCATGTCACAGGCAGCTCCGCGAAAGCTTGGAAGGAAGGACAAGGGGGACTGCTGAGGGCGGGTGGCTCTTTTATAGCGCTGCGCTCTCTGACGACATGGGTGAGCTCCATATCTGATTGGATAAAGTGCAATGCAGGGTCGCCTGTCACTAAGCCACGCCTTGTCAGGTGATTGGATACTTGGCATCACCTCAACCAATCAGAATAGGAATCTGGCGAACTCTAAGCTTCCTGTGACCTCCAGCACAAAATCTTTGACAGGTGCCCCATAGGGCAAAACGTTAACTGACAACAACGGCTGATTGATGCCTACGGTACGAGACCTTTGAAAAGACTTCACCAAAAGCACCTAAGTGGTAGAGATTTCAGTTTCAGTGCCTTCACAGTCTGACCTCCACAACCCAAGTCCATACCACCATCGCAGTGAGTCTGGCCACTTTGGGGCCCTTGTCCTTGAACCCAGAATCTACTCTTTCGAGGGCTGAGCCACTGTGGCTTGAGCAGGAACTGTCTGACGTGGCCAGAAGAGTGCTCCTGGAAATCATGGGACACGCTTGACCAGCTACTGCCTCCAGTTCCTATCAAAACCCTTAGCGAATAAGAAAAAAAAAGGGAATGGCAAAACCACTTTCTCCAAAGACAGACCATCAAACGAAATGGGGATACTTATAAAAATACTAAAAACAGTTAGTACCAAATTTAAAATTGTTTCCTTACCATTACTTAGGTCCTCAAAATACCCCAAATACTTAAATTGATGAATAAATATAAGAGCTGTTAGTTGAAAAAGATGATTATCCTAATTCTCTGAGAAACCACCAGAGTGAGAGACAAAGAATCAATAAGAGGGAAATAGTTTAAAATTGAAAATACATTCCTTTCAAAAGTCTATGATAATACAGGCAAAGGCATTTCTTTAATGTATTTATATAAAAATACATTACAGAAATTGAACTGAAAGGACTTAAGAAGTGTTGAAGAAGTAGAGGTCTTCCATGAGCTATGATCCAAAGGGTCACACTTCCAAGCTTATTTCCTGCGAGGCTTTCAAGAAACAGCTAATTCTACTGCTAATAAAATGGTCCCAATCATGAAGGGAAAAAGCTAATTTTTATTACTAGAAAATATATTATGGTGATAAAACCAGTGAAGAAAGTTTACCAGAGGGAATGATTTGGACCATGATGGTAGTGTTAATATGAGCCCCAAAGCTACATGAGGACACACTTGTGATAACCAACTCCCAAGGAGACTTTTCCCCACCCAGAATCAAGAACATGGAATAGAATTTTCTTTGGCATCTTCCTTTCCTGATAAGAAAAGTCCAGTTTTTCATTAGGGTTCAGTCATTCAAGCATCTACAGTTATTAAAGGTCTCAGTGGACTATTAACTTCTGTCACTTTTCACACAAAGGTGAGCATTTAAAAACAATGTATGTAATGATTTTGTCAAGTTATTTTTCGTGGCTTGAATAGAAAATTTTTATATTTTTTATCCCATTTATTGTCCAAATTAGAAGTGTCAGTGACCCTTAAACATATAAACCAGGCTAGGGTCACTAAATGGTATTCAGCTGATGTCTAAACTACTCTGCAATTTAAGAGACAACTAACAGTCACAAATTGGTGCCATGGAGGGACCTGTCCATGGGAGTGTCCAGTAGGATAGGCAGATCTTTTACTTGGCAGTTTAGAACTTGCAAACAGCAAGGCAGAAGCTACGTGTCCTCTTAAAGATTAGCTCTGTAATGGGCATAACATCACTTCCTCCACACTCCTTTGGTCAATGCAATGACAGGCCTGCCCAGAATCAAGAACAGGGGAAAGCAGACATGCCTTATCAAAGGAAGAAGTGTCCAGGAATGAGGAGCCTTCAGGAATCTGACAAACAGTGCCATGCAACACCTCCTTCTTGAGATGCTGCTGGGTGTCACGTACATGGTATGTCATACGAAAAAGTCCTTGTTTCCCTGGGCCACGGTAGTAAACTCTGGAATAGTTCTTCACTTGACTTACCCCTATCTGGATGACCTCGCCCATGTAGTGGATCCCTATAAGCCAAGGCAGAGCTTTCACCCTAAGTGGCATGAAGTCCCTAACCATTATGGACATCCTCTCCCACTCCTGGATCCCTGGGCAGAGACAGACACACAGATTGACAGAAAGGAGAATGTATCAAGTCAGTACATGCTGAAAAGAACTGTACCAGAAACAGATCCCAGTATCAGGTTTCCTGATTTGAAGCCACTGAGTTTTCTGAATTTCCTCACAGTCCTCTTCTTTCAGGGTTCCCGTAACACCTGACACATTCATTGCAATCCATCTCTCTCCATCTTGCCTACAAATGTACATGTCCTCAGAGTCATAAAATGGGGCAGGTTTGGGGTCACAGGTGGAATTGATGGAGAAAGAAAAGCAGAAACAGTCCCTGATATCTGCAATCCCACACTATTGTAGTAGGCTTAAGGGAAACACTTGCCAGGGCAAATCCATTTGAATTAATTCCCAAAAGGAGATTGAGGTAGGTGAAGAAAATCAGGGCTGCATTTCCTTTTATCCTAAAGTACTTCCTTTTGAGCTGGTTAATCCAGAGAAGCATGGTTGTTACCAAACACAAACAGATTCATTTACCCACTGCACATTAGGGCCAATAAAGAAAAAAATCTGAAACACCAGGCTTGTGGCAAGGAAAGAGGTTTACTATCAAAAGGCAGTCAGATGAGGAGATAGGAGTCAGAACTCAGATGCACCTCCCCGAAGGGAAAAAGGTAGAGGTTTTTATCTGTGGTTTTAGGTAGGGGAGGGAGAACATGTGCTTGGGTTTTAGGTAGGGAAGGGGGAGCATGTGGCCTTGCTGGTTGGCACCTTCCCACCAGCTTACATTTGAACTTAAAGACTAAATTTCTTTTCCCTTGACTGTCTGGACTTTTCTGGTTAGTTTTCATCTTCAGCCTGCACTTGGCCTTGAAGACCGAATCTTGATGTCTGGACCTTGAATTCCTGGGAAAGACAGCTCGCTCATGTACTAAGGAGGGACAGAAAGACCTGGTTAGTTTCAAACAACAGTTGAATATGCACAGCTGCACTGAGCAAAGCTTATCTCAAAGTTTTTGTTCTCTTACTCTAGCCTAGGGAAGATTTTTTTAACAGCTTTATTGAGACATAATTGATATACAAAGAACTGCACATATTTAACAAGTTTGGACATATGCAAACACCAGTGAAACCATCACCACAATCAAGGTAATAAACATACCTGACACCTCCCAGAGTTTCCTTGTCATGGAGTCTTATCTCCTTATGTACTTGATTAACTTGTTTACTGTACATTGTATTTGAAAAGTTATTTGTAGAAACAATTTAAGACCTTGCATGATGTTCTCTTCCTCCAAAGAGGACTTTTTTTATTGCGAAATTTTTGTTGTACATTATTGTTTATCAGTCACCATATAAGTGCATCCTTCCACCCCTTGTGCCCACCCCCTACCCTTGTAGCCCCTGGCAACCACCAAACAGTTCTATCTGTGCATGTGTTGGTTTATCTTCCACATATGAGTGAAATCATGCCCTGTTTGTCTTTCTCTTTCTGGCTTACTTCACTTAACATAATACCCTCCAGGTCCATCCATGTTGTTGCAAATGGGATGATTTTGTCTTTCTTTACGGCTGAGTAGTATTCCATGGTATATATGTATATATATATACCACATCTTCTTTATCCATTCATCAGTCGAGGGACACTTGGGTTGCTTCCATGTCTTGGCTATAGTGAATAATGTTGCGCTGAACATAGGGGTGCATAAGCCTCTTTGGATTGTTGATTTCAGGTTCGTTTGGTAGATACCCAGTAGTGGGCTAGCTGGACCATAAGGTATTTCTATTTTTAATTTTTTGAGGAATCTCCACACTGTTTTCCATAGAGGTTGCACCAGTTTGCATTCCCACCAGCAGTGGATTAGGGTTCCCATTTCTCAACAGCCTCTCCAGCATTTGTTGCTTTCTGTCTTGGTGATGATAGCCATTCTAACGGGGGTAAGGTGATATCTTAGTGTGGTTTTGATTTGCATTTCCCTGATGACTAGTGATGTTGAGCATCTTGTCATGTGCCTATTGGCCATCTGTATATCTTCTTTGGAGAAGTGTCTGTTCATTTCCTCTGCCCATTTTTTTATTGGGTTGTTTGTTTTTTTGTTATTCAGTTGTGTGAGTTCTTTATATATTATGGAGATTAATCCCTTGTCAGATATACGGTTTGCAAATATTTTTTCCCAGCTGGTGGGTTCCCTATTCATTTTGATCCTGGTTTCATTTGCCTTGTAGAAGCTCTTTAATCTGATGAAGTCCCACTTGGTTATTTTTTCTTTTATTTCCCCTGTCTGAGCAGACATGGAATTCAAGAAGATCCCTTTATGGTTGATGGCGAGTAGTGTACTGCCTATATTTTCCTCTAGGAGTTTTATAGTTTCAGGTCTCACCTTCAGGTCTTCGATCCATTTTGAGTTAATTTTTGTGTATGGTGAAAGAAGATGGTCTACTTTCATTCTTTTCAAGTGGCTGTCTAGTTTTCCCACCACCATTTATTGAAGAGACTTTCCTGTCTCCCCTGTATGTCCTTAGGTTCTTTGTCAAAGATTAGCTGCCCGTAGATATGAGGTTTTATTTCTGGACTTTCAATTCTGTTCCATTGATCTGTGTGTCTGTTTTTGTACCAGTACCATGCTGTTTTAATTACTATCGCTTTGTAGTATGTTTTGAAGTCAGGGACTGTGATGCCTCCAGCCTTGTTCTTCCTTATCAGGATTGCTTTAGCTATACGGGGTCTTTTGTTGCCCCAGATGAATGTCAGTATTCTTTGTTCTATTCCTGTGAAAAATGTCCTTGGGATTCTGATTGGGATTGCATTGAATCTGTAGATTGCTTTAGGTAGTATGGACATTTTAACTGTGTTTATTCTTCCAATCCAAGAGCATGGAATATTTTTCCATTTCTTTATGTCATCATTGATTTCGCTCAATAATGTCTTATAATTTTCATTGTATAGGTCTTTCGCTTCCTTGGTTAAATTTACTGCTGGATGTTTTATTCTTTTTGTTGCAATTGTAAATGGGATTGTCTTCTTGAGTTCTCTTTCTGTCAGTTCGTCATTGGTATATAGAAATGCAACTGATTTCTGCAAGTTGATTTTGTACCCTGCCACTTGGCTGTAGTTGTTGATTATTTCTAATAGTTTTCCAATGGATTCTTTAGGGTTTTCTATATATAAGATCATGTCATCTGCAAACAGCGAGAGTTTCACTTCTTCATTGCCTATTTGGATTCCTTTTATTCTTTTTCTTGCCCCTAATTTCTCTGGCCAGAACCTCCAGTACTGTGTTGAGTAAGAGTGGTGAGAGTGGGCACCCTTGTCTTGTCCCTGTTTTCAGAGGGATGGCTTTCAGTTTTTCCCCATTGAGCATGATGTTGGCTGTAGGGTTGTCATATATGGCCTTTATTATGTTAAGGTACTTTCCTTCTATACCCATTTTGTTGAGAGTTTTTATCATAAATCGATGTTGGATCTTGTCAAAAGCCTTCTCTGCATCTATTGAGATGATCATATGGTTTTTATTCCTTGTTTTGTTAATGTGGTGTATCACATTGGTTGATTTGTGGATGTTGAACCATCCCTGTGTCCCTGGTATAAATCCCACTTGATCAGGATGTATGATCTTTTTAATGTATTGCTGTATTCTGTTTGCCAATATTTTGTTGAGGATTTTTGCATCTATGTTCATCAGGGATATTGGTCTGTAGTTTTCCTTCTTAGTGTTGTCTTTGCCTGGCTTTGGTATCAGGGTGATGTTGGCCTCATAGAATGTGTTGGGAAGCGTTCCATCTTCCTCTATTTTCTGGAATAGTTTGAGAAGGATAGGTGTTAAGTCTTCTTTGAATGTTTGGTAAAATTGTCCAGAGAAGCCATCTGGTCCTGGACTTTTATTTTTTGGGAGGTTTTTGATTACTGTTTCTATCTCTTTACTTGTGATTGGTCTATTCAGGTTCTCTATTTCTTCTTGATTGAGTTTTGGGAGGTTGTATGAGTCTAGGATTCTATCCATTTCTTCTAAATTGTCCAATTTGTTGGCATATTGGTTTTCATTGGATTCTCTTAAAATCTTTTGCATTTCTGTGGTATCTTTGTAATTTCTCCTTTTTCATTTCTAATTTTATTTATTTGAGACTTCTTTCTTTTTCTTGGTGAGTCTGGCTAAGGGTTTGTCAATTTTGTTTATTTTCTCAAGGAACCACCTCTTTGTTTCATTGATTCTTTCTACTGTTTTTTAATTTCAATTCCATTTTTTCTGCTCTGATTTTTATTATTTACCTCCTTCTGCTGACTTTAGCCTTTGTTCCTCTTTTTCTAATTCTGTTAGGCATAGTTTGAGGTTGCTTATTTGGGCTTTTTCTTGTTTGTTAAGGTGGGCCTGTATTGCTATGAGTTTCCTTTCAGGACTGCTTTTATGCATCCCATATGAGTTGGTATGGTATATTTTCATTTTCATTTGTCTCCAGATATGCTTTGATTTCTCCTTTAATTTCATCAATGAACCATTGGTGGTTTAGTAGCATGTTGTTGAGTCTCCACAGCTTTGTCACTCTCCCAGTTTTTTCCTTGTAGTTGATTTCTAACTTCACGGCATTATGGTCTGAAAAGATGCTTGTTATGATTTCAATCTTCTTAAATTTGTATAAGCATGCCTTGTTTCCCAACATGTGGTCTATTCTTGAGAATGTTCCATGCACACTTGAGAAGAATGTGTAATATGCTGTGTTTGGATGGAGTGTTCTGTATTTGTCTATTATGTCCATCTCATCTAGTTTTTCATTTTGGTCCATTATTTCCTTATTTATTTTCTGTCTGGATGATCTGTCCATTGATGAGAGTGGGGTGTTAAGATCCCCTACTATTATTGTGTTGTTGTTAATATCTCCTTTTTAGGTTTGTTAATATCTCCTTTATGTACCTTGGTGCTCCTGTATTGGGTGCATATATATTTAAAAGTGATATGTCTTCTTGGTGGAGTGTCCTTTATCATTATATAATGCCTCTCTTTGTCTCTCATTATCTGTTTTATCTCGAAGTCAACTTTGTCTGATATAAGTATGGCAACACCTGCTTTCTTTTGTTTGCTATTAGCTTGCAGTATTGTCTTCCTTCCTTTCACTCTGAGCCTGTGTTTGTCTTTAGAGCTGAGATCTGTTTTCTGGAGGCAGCACATTGTTGGGTCTTGTTTTTTAATCCATCTCACCACTCTGTGTCTTTTGATTGGAGAGTTCAGTCCATTCACATTTAGGGTAATTATTGATATATGGGGGCTTGTTGTTGTTATTTTATAACTCTTTTTCCAGTTCTTTGCATTTCTTTGTTTCTCGTCCCATCGTGTTTCTGACTACCAATGCAGTTTGGTAGTTTCAGTATGGGGTTTCTCTCTAGTTTTCTCTTTCTTTACCGTGGTGTGATTCTGTTCTGATTCTTTGGCTAGTGGTTACCATGAGGTTTGTATAAAAATCTCGTGGATGTGATAGTCCATTTTTGATGGCCTCTTATTCCCTTAGACTAAGCTTCCATTCGCTCCTCTTTCCTCTTCCCCTTCTATGTTGTTGTTGTGACATCTTATTCCTTCTTGTGTTGTGAGTTCGTGTTTAATATGATGAGGTTATATTTATGCTTGGTGCTTACCTTCCTTGATCTTTGGTTTTATAATTAAGAGTTTGCTAATCTATTTTGATAGAGGACTGGAATTTTTCTGGTTTTGTCGACCTATTTTCCTCCTCGCTCAAAAGTTTGAATCCTTTCTTTTTTTCCTCAGGATGAGGGCCTTCTTGAGCACTTCTTGTAGTGGGGGCTTGTGGCAATGAACTCCTTAGCTTTTGTTTATCTGGGATAGTTATTATTTCTCCATCGTGAACTGAAGGATATTTTTGCTGAATAGAGTATTCTTGGCTGGAAAGATTTTGTCCTTTAGAATTTTGAATATATCGCTCCACTCTCTCCTGGCCTGTAAAGTTTCTAGTCAAGTAATCAGCTGAGAGCCTGATAGGAAATCCTTTGTATGTTATCTTTTTGTCTAGCTGCCCTTAATATTTTTCTTTTGTCGCTGACTTTTGCCAGCTTTACTACTATATGCCTTGGAGAGGGTCTTTTCGTGTTGATATGTTTAGAGATCTACTCGATTTCATTCACTGGTATTTCCAGCTCCTTCCCCAGGTCTGGGGAGTTCTCAGATATTATTTCTTTGAACAAGTTCTCTGATCCTTTTTCCCTCTCTTCTCCCTGGAATACCTATAATCCTTATGTTGGATTTCCTAATTGAGTCGGATATTTCTCAGAGAGTTTCTTCATTTCTTTTAGTCTTACTTCTCTTCCTCCTCCATCTGGAGCACTTCTGCATTGCTGTCCTCGATATTGCTAATTCTTTCCTCCATAGTGTCAGCTCTGGTGCTTAAGGCTTCCAGATTTGTCTTTATCTCCTCTATTATGTTTTTCATCTCTAAGATTTCTGATTGGATTTTTTTATAGTTTCAATCTCTTTTGTGAAGAAACTCCTGATTTCACTGAATTGTCTGTCTGTGTTTCCTTGTATTGCATTCAGCTTTTTTATGATGGCTATTTTGAATTCTCTGTCGTTAAGGTCATACATTTCTGTGCTTTCCGGGTTGGTTTCTGGGTGCTTGTCATTTTCCTTTTAGTCTGGAGATTTCATATATTTTTGCATGGTGCCTGTTGGTGTTGGCTTACCTTTCCTCACAGTGAAAATATATGGTCGCACTTTCCCTCTTGCTTCCGCTGGGTGGGGGTCAAGGGCTGTGTATTCTCACCTGCCTCAATCCATGAGCACTCTTGTGGGCCCCTGGCTGATTCATGCCAGGCTGCATGGAGGCTGCTGGGGAAGCGTGGAAACAGCTGAAGCTGGACCGCAGCTAGGCGTGAAGCAGCTGGGGTTCAGGTGCTGGTGGGTTGAAGCAGCTGCAGCCATGCTGCTGTGCCAAAGAAGCTGGAACTGGAGTGTGCTGGGCCAAGAAGGAAGAGCTGGAGCACCGCTGGGACAGTGAAGCTGGAACTGAAGTGCACAGGGCCAAAGAAGCTGAACTGGAGTGCACTGGGCCAAAGAAGGAGAGCTGGTGCACCGCTGGGCCAAAGAAGCTGAAACTGGAGTGCACTGGGCCGAAGAAGGGAGAGCTGAGCGCTGCTGGGCCAAAGAAGCTGGAACTGGAGTGCGTTGGGCCAAAGAAGCTGGAACTGGAGTGCGCTGGGCCAAAGAAGGGAGAGCTGGTGCACCGCTGGGCCCAAGAAGCTGAAACTGGGGTGCACTGGGCCAAAGAAGGGAGAGCTGGAGCGCTGCTGGGCCGAAGAAGCTGGAACTGGAGTGCGTTGGGCCAAAGAAGCTGGAACTGGAGTGCGTTGGGCCAAAGAAGCTGGAACTGGAGTGCGCTGGGCCAAAGAAGCTGGAACTGAATGGAGCTGGGCCAAAGAAGCTAGAACTGGAGTGTGCTGGGCGGAAGAACGAGGAACTGGAAGGAGCTGGGCCAAAGCAGCTGGAACTGGAGTGCGCTTGGGCCGGTTGCTGGCGCCAAGTCACCTGGGAGCCTCCTTCCACTTACTCTGGAGATTCCAGCACCTCAGTCCTCGGGTGTACCGCTGCCTGGGTGCCTCAGACGCCCCCTAGGGCCAGCATGTAGCCTTCGAGGTTGTCACTGCTGAGCAGGTTCCAGGTGCTGCTGAGGTGGGTGGGCATGGCGGGGCTGGCGTGACACCTCCAGGTGGGCAGGACCAGGAGTGGGGAGGGGAGCCTTGGGCGCACTCGCTCCAGAAATCCTCGCCACTCCCTAGGGAAGATTTTTTAACTTCTTCTTCCTCGGTTTCAATCCCCACCGTCTTATGATCATTCCTCAATCTTGGGGAATGTGGGCAAAGATTGCTCTGCTACTTCTTGCTGTGAAAGGGTGAAGATCAGGATCAGAGGAATGAAACTTACCTTTTCTTAAAGATATTATTGGGTACCAGGTGGGGAGAGTGAGACATGCTTTGTAAAATGACTAATATTTTAGTACTCTGATCAATGGCTTTGGAACAACACTTAAGTTCATATTTTATGATTATACAGACGACTACACCAATTAGAAAATAGATGGCCCAAATTCTAGCATCCTTGGTCCATAATAGACTCCCAGTCCCTGGGGAATCTAGGCAAAGAGGCCTGTAAACCAGTGAAAGTTAGTGCCTAGAACCTCAGGTGAAATGTGATGCAGTCAAGTAGCCTGCTGTCTAACATCTCCAACAAATAAGGTAAGAACCTGGGAGTCATTCATTACTTATCTTTAGGAGACCATCTTCTGTATAGCAATCTTGTCAGCCTGTCAGGCTGCTCATTTGTCCATTTAGAAAAGTCAGTGTCCAGAGTATGAAGTCATCCAAAGTTTGGGTGATCCCAGCTGCGTATGTTTTTCAGGCATGTTAAATGTCCCCTGTGACATTTCTTGTATTGTCCTATCCATCCAGGATAAAGTCCAGGATTTCAATAGGACCCAGTCTCTAGGACAAAGGTGGTGCAGAGAAACATCTGACAATGTTTAGCTACTTAATTTGAGTTCCCTCCAGGTCTTTTGGATCATCTTTAGAACATAGGAAGGGTCTCTCAAAGTTAGGCCTATATTGTGTAAGCAAGTAACCAGGCATTTAGTAAGAAGCATTTCTAGAGGACACAAAAAGAAGAAAAAGTTAATGGTAGGAGCAAATTATAAACCAATTTCTGAGCCCAGGGGACAGTCAGTCAATAAGATATCTAGATGTCAGGGTTGAAGCATCCCCTGCAGTTTTAAGTGTCTCCAGTGATGTCATCAGGCAGTCAGGTAAACCTTTTGAGTGGCTTACACAGCAACAGGCATGAAGATTGTCCAAACAGGGGCTATCATGGTGCTCTCTCTTAGCTCTGTATCAAGTTGTCCAGCTTCTGTTTGTAGGGCTTCAGGAAAAAGGGTGGTTTTAGTTCTTAATGATTCCAAATGAAAAGGACAGAAAAAAATTGAAAACGTTACTTTGGAAATCTGTACCAGATATTTGAGGAAACTAGAAGAATTCAGGATCCAGTCCAGTTTACAAATAGAAAATAAAAACCTCAAAGACAATTAACAGAACCAGCATCCCTAGGTAACTAATATAACCTACCTTTCTTTCTTCCCTCCTTCCTTCCTTCCTTCCTTCCTTCCTTCCTTCCTTCCTTCCTTCCTTCCTTTCTCTTTCTCTTTCTCTCTCTCTCTCTCTCTCTCTCTCTCTCTCTCTCTCTCCTCTCCCCTCTCTCTCTCTCCTCCCTCCCTTCCTCCCTCCCTCTCTCTCTCTCTCTCTTTCTTTCTTTCTTTGGCTGAGGGAAGATTCACCCTGAGCCTCACATGAGCACCAATCTTCCTCTATTTTGCATGTGGTCATTGTCGCCACGGTATGGTCGCTGATGAGTAGTGTAGGTCCACCCCTGGGAACTGAACCCAGGCTGCAGAAGCACAGCACACCAAACTTAACCACTAGGCCATGGGCCAGCCCCTAGTATTCTTAAATAATTATGATTAAGAGCATAAAATCAATCAAAGAAAAAAAACGGCAGGCTGAAAGTCAACCCGTCACTCTCTGTGTCACTAAGGTGAACATCCCAGGAAGACTCTTATTGGTTCAGTCTTAAACTTGAGTCTTTAGTCTATTTCAAGTTCATTTTTGTGAGTGGTGTAAGATAGGGGTCCAATTTCCTTCTTCTGTATATGGTTATCCAGTGTTCACAACACCGCTTATTGAAGAGACTATCCTTTCCCTTTGAGTATTCTTGGCTCCCTTGTCCAATACTAGTTGACCATATGGAAGCGGGTTTATGGCTGGGCACTCTATTCTGTTCCTTCGTTCTAGGTATCTATTTTTATGCCAGCACCTTGCTGTTTTCATTACTACAGCTTTGTTATATAGTTTGAAATCAGGAAGTGTGACGCCTCCAGCTTCGTTCTACTTTCTCAGGATACTTTCTCAAGGTCTTTTGTGGCTCCATGCCAATTTTTGGATTGTTTTTTCTATTTCTGTGAAAAGTTCCATTGGATTTTGATAGGGATTGCATTGAATCTATATACGGTGTTGGGTTATATGGACACTTTAACAATGTTACTTCTTCCGCTCCATGAACACAGAATATCTTTCCATTTGTTTGTGTCTTCTTTAACTTCTCTCTTCAAAGTCTCATAGTTTTCTGTGTACAGATCTTTGACGTCCTTGGTTAGATTTATTCCTCAGTATATGCTATTGTAAATGGGGTTGTTTCCTTTATTTCTTTTTCAGGATTCTTTGTAGGCGAATAGAAACACAACTGTTTTCTGTATGTTGAGTTTGTATCCTGCAACTTTACTCGAGTTAGTTGAGTAGTCTGCAAGCAGTGCCTTTTGGGTGGGAATCTCTTTGGGAGATTTTCTGTATGTAAGATCTTATCATCTCCAAACAGAGACAGTTTTACTTCTTTTTCTTTCCCTTCTTTGGGATGCCTTTTATTTCTTTTTTCATGCCTGATTGCTCTGGCTAGGATTTCCAGTGCACTATGCTTGAATAGGAGTGGTGAGACTGGGCCTCCTGTTCTTCTTTTCCTGATCTTAGAGGAAAAAAGCTTTCTTAACCTTTCCCATTGAGCATCTCTTTAGCAAAAGGGATATAAGCTATTAATTTTCAAGTCTTTCCTATTATGGTTTATTTTTCTCCCCATGGTAGTTTCTTAGAGAATTGCAATATACATATAAGCTTAATTCATTTTTTTTTTAACTAACAGCTCACATATTAAGCCACCAATTCAAGTGCATGTGGGATACATTTTGGGACCTAAGTAATGTTACAGAAAAGAATTTTAAAGTTTGGTAAATATTTAAGTATTTTTAATATTTTTTAGTAAGTATTCCATTTCTTGTTTGTGTTCTGGGGTTTGGAGACTGTGGTTTTCTTATTTCTACCTTTCTCTGACTCCCTGAGGGTTTTGATAAATTCTGGTGAGGCAGCAGTTGGCCAATTACATCCCTTAATTTTTTCTTTGTGTAGGGAGCAACCCTGCTGGCCTTGTCAGATAGTTCCTGGTTTCTAGCCAGAGTGGCTTAGCTAAGGCGACACAACAGTAGATTCCAACAGGGTGTGAGGAAAAGGGACCCAATGTGGCCAGAGTCATTCTGATTCGGGCAGCCAAAACTCTGGGATATGGAGGTCATACTCTCTCAAAGAGCCCACAAAACAAATTTCTACACCTATTTATGCAGGTTTTTAGTAAGTGTTCTTCCAAAATTCCCCCTGTTGGGGAATCAATCAGCTGACGCTGCCGTTTAGATGACATTTTGCCCTCTCTGGCATCTTTCAAAAGTTTTGGCGCTGGAGGTCACAGGAAGCTTAGAGGCCTGCCAGATTCCTGCAATCTGGTTTGTTGAGGTGATGCCAGGCAGGAGGATGCAAAGCAGTCACATGTGAGAAGGCGTGGCTTAGTGCATTGCCTTTATCCAACTCAGATATGAGTTTGCTCCGTGACGCCAGAGAGGCAGCGCCCATAGGTGGGCCACCGCCTCTCAGGAGTCGGGGTTGTATATCCTTCCAAATCTCCTCTCGAGCAGCCTCTTACATGGCTGGAGCCTGTCTCTGAGATTTCCTTCTGAGGGAAAGCTCTGGGGGCAAATGGGCGTAAGGAGCCCACGGAAGCCGACCCGGAAGAGCTCTGAAGCAGAAGTAGCTACACGCAGGCCACGCCGGCCGCATGTTCGACAGTTTCGCTTGGCCTATTTCCCCAGGGTTCTTGAAGCAGGTTCACGCAGGGCCTGAGCCTCTTTCTTTCTCGAGAGACTGCGTGAGCGCTGCATGGATTCGTCGCATGACCATCTTCGAAGCGCATCATCGACGCAGGCCAAGGCTGCGCTTCGGTCCGCTTCCACCAAGCGCTCCACCATGTCCTCCAGAGAGATCCAGACCGGCCGTAGCGCCTGCTGCTGCCGGGAGATTGGCAAGCACGCCGTGGGTTCTGAGGGGCACCAAGGCCCTTTATCAGGTACACTCAGCCAACCGGTGAGCGTCTGGCCCTCAGGACCACCTGAGCATTGTGTGTAAACCCAAAGGCTCTTTCAGAGCCACTCTCACTTGGCGGAAAAGAGCTGTAGCTCTAAAAAGAGTGGACTCTACTCTAGTTTTTTGATCACATGGCATGCTCTGCCAATATGTGGGAAGTATTTTTACCTCCAAGGAAACATTATACTAGCTCTGCTTTATATATATTTCAGTGTGCAGTTTATCTCCATGGGAAAATCCTTAACTCCTGTTATCATTACATGGCTTTCTCTTAAACGGTCATTGGGTTGTCATAGATATTTCCCTCTGGGTCAGCTCTTAATGGGGGTATTTTTGTTATAAGTACATTTTCCATTTTCACTCTCTATTCTCTCACTAATGCATGGTGGAATTTTTCTGTAGTTCATTACATGTGTGGTATGGTGAAGAGTATAAAATGTAGAAGCAGATATAAGAATCTTCTGCCTTTGTCAGTATTAATAGCCAGATTATTAAGACGATTTTCAAATATCTGGGAAACAATATCAATCTCTTCTCTATTTCTTTTAAAAATATTTTCATAGAATTTATTGGCTGGTAATTATGTTAACATAATATAATGGTCTTCTTTATTGTTTTTAAATGAATTTTAAAATAAATTTTAAATTTTAATATTCCATGCAGTAAATATTGGCAGATTTTACTGACTTAGTAGCTCTTCATGTGGCTATTTATTTTGAAAAGCGTGAAGTTTCTGAGGGAAACCGGTGTAGATTTTTAGTCATTTGCAGTGTAATCAGATCTACTTTGAAAATATTTACTCTTTTCGGTGTTTAAACCTTTTTAAAATTTAACGTTGCTAAGTGATTCACAAATACTTTTAAATCTGGGTAATGGCTGATAAAAAGCTGCCTCTTTGTCACCTTTTCTGACCCTATTTCTCTCTCTCCTTCTGTAAGGCGGGTAATTCAATAGGAACGATAGTGGCATTTCTCATCAGCAAAGTTGTGATATCGGGATTTTCTTTGAGATTCTAATGTGCTCAGGATAACAATTTTCATTTTCTAGACTGCTTTAAATGACTTAATAGTATTCACATGCACTCTTTCAGTAAGGTTTTAGCAGCTGTTGAGTAACATTTTTTCCTCTCGCTTAAGTAGACAGGATTATAATTATAGATTTTCCAATATTAAGTTCTCTTTAAATTTATGGAAGGGAACTCTCTTAATGGAGGCAGTTTGAGGGAATTCATGTAGCCTCGAGGGTACTTGTGTGACCTTTTTTCTGCAGTCGTTTAGGGGCCTGACTTCAATCAGAAGTGATCTGAAGCTTGGTACAGTTTATCTGAGATCTTCCATTACTCCTAGTTTTATCAACATCTCGCATCTATTTCTTAACCTCATTTAAATGCAAGCCCTACACTAATCAACCCTACTTCCATTCTCCTCCAGTTCATTCCTCTTTCTTGAAAAGGAGTCAATGGTCACAATACCTGAGTAATTGATTTGCATCTTATCACAACAAGGGCTCCGAAGATGCCCTGACTAAGACTGCCGAAGAACTGTCAGTGTGCTGCCCGGAGCTTCTCTGGCTCCTACTCACCTTTTAGAAGGCTGTGCTGGAAACAGGTCTCAACCTGATAACAGCATCTTATTCTGAGGAAATGACCATCAGTGCCCTGCTAAGTTAGTGACATTCTCCATCATTGAGTAAACTAGTTTAGAGCACCCAGTCAGCAGATCCAAAGATTTTTGTTCAGAATCCCGTGAGTTGATGAAATAAGAGTATGGCTTCAATGTTAAAGTACTTGTTTTAAATGGGCAGTCTACTCATGTGAAATCAAATTCAACCTACTAGGTTGTTGGGCTGTTCTCCTTCTTCCATTTTCATTATATGCATGCTCTAGAATTTGCTTTTTTGCCCAAATACCCTGTATTTAAATTATGCTTTAATCTTTGATTCTTGCCAAGTATACAGTTGTTACTGCTTTTGGGATTTTTTTCTCACTTTATTATTTTACATTTTCTATCATATATTTAAAATTCACATGTAACTTACTTCATAACCTGTGTAACAGATCTTCACGCTCAATTCTTAGGAACTGGGCTTAGTACAGTCATTTTGGGGTTTTATTTTCCCCTGTTTTGCTACTTCCTGCATTGAGGTCTTCCTGACCACCTAATCTAAAGTACTGCCTCTCTCGCCCATCACACACATATATTTTTTCTCTTCATAGGGATTATTTTGTTCACATATTCGCTTTCCTCTTTATTTATTATCTTTTTGATTCCCACTCTGCACTGTAAGCTTCAAGTGAGAAGAGAGACCTTGTCCTACATTTGCTATCAGGCATCAGTGGTGAGAATTCGTGTTTGGCACCTAGTGGATGACTCAATATTTGTCGCTTAGCTACATGAAGATTGAGGAGAGTGGATTTGCTGAGTCAATAACAGCGGGCGGTGATGGGCTTAGAGAAGAAAAGCCAAACTGCAGTCTGGTTGGACGAGTCAGTGGGAGGTGTGAGTGGGGATAGAAATAGAGTACTTTTGAAAGAAAAGGGACACTGGTGCAGTAAGATAGGACGAGAGACATGTGGTATCACAGGAAGAGGCTTTTAGGATTGGAGAGATTTGAGAATGTTTTTTTTTTTGGTGTGTGAGGAAGATCAGCCCCTGAGCTAACATCCTATGCTAATCCTCCTTCTTTTTTGCTGAGGAAGACTGGCTCTGAGCTAACGCTTCTATTGCACAATCCTCCTCCTCCTTTTTTTTCCCCAAAGCCCCAGTAGATAGTTGTGTGTCATAGCTGCACTTCCCTTCTCTAGTTGCTGTATGTGGGACGCCGTGGCCTCAGCACGGCCGTCGAGTAAGCGGTTCTCGGTGAGCGCCTCGGTAAGATCTCGAACCCTGGCCACCAGGTAGCGGAGCACGCGGCACTTAATCGCCAAGCTACAATGGGGCCGGCCCCTGAGAATGCTTTGAAAGGTACTCAATAATAGTGGGTGAAATCTCACTTAATGGTATTATTGTTGTTAGATGTCCAGTCAACATCACCACAACCTCTACCATACTAATTTCCATAAAATACTGCTTTAGTTACCCCAGTGGACCCATTCTATATTCCTCCTCCACTTGGGATGATAAGTCCCTCCAGCAAGGTAGCACTTCATCTGGCTCTCATCATTGATAGGGCTGTGACAATAGGGCAGCTGGCTTAATTTCTCTGAAATTTAATTTCTTCTATCTGTCCATTGACGTGACTCCACACCTACCTTAACAGGTAAGTTCAGAGAACTGGTAGTTGGGCCCTGTCTCCAACCCCATTCCCGGCAGTCCCTTCAAGATCACCCAGTTTTTTATGGGCCCTCTTTTCTGATTCCTACTGCAGAGAGGTGCTGGACTCTGTCAATTCCTTCATGAGCGCTGTGCAAAGTTAAATGCTCTTTCTGAATCAAATGCTGATTGCAGATTTATTGTTCCAGGCATTGGGAATACAAAGCAAACACCAATGGGTAACATTTCAGGAGTGACTTACTAGGTGTAGGGAGCTTGTGTATACATTTAATTTTAATCTAACAAACACATAACACTTAATATATATAGTAGGAATATTTCTAGCACTCTCAAATGTATTAACTCATTTAACCTTATAATAATCCCATATTACAGGTGGGGAGACTAAGGCACAGAAAGGTTGAAGTTAACGCTAAGCTCAGCATCACTTAGTCGTAGTGTAAGTAGTAGGAGTGCTTTAGGATTTGAAGTGTAATACCTGGCTCTGGATTTTGTGCAACCTCCCACCACTACACTGTAAAACCTCTCCCTTAAGTTTCAACTAAATAATCCAATGAAGCAGGTACCATATTACCATCGGAGAGATTAGGTTATTGCATCCTAAAGTCACACAGCTAGTAAGTGGTAGACCAGATTTTGGACAAGGTTTGTCTTGACTCCTGAGGTTACACTACTTGATGGCATGTGAAGCTATTGCACTCTGCCCTCTACCAGTTTCATGCTTTTTTCCATGTGTGCATATCATGTACAATTGTTTATTTAATACAGCTATTTTAATGAACTCATTTTCAAGACTTTTTTATATTTTCCTAAGCCTTCATATCTATGAAATCACAGATAACATGGTATTTATATATTTTTAATACACGCGACCTGCTTAAGTGTTTAAAACTCTTTGTTCCACTTAACATCACATCATGTAGCTCTGCAGTGGCATGCATACCACACTCCTGGGATATATTACATTACATAATACACGAACCCACAGGCTACCCTTCATCTCCTGCAAGTTTTCTTTGTTCATGAACCCCTTTTCATAAAAAGCAAGCGGGATGTGGTTTTCTTTCCTGAGTCAGGAGAGGTGAAATACATTTAGTGACGTTCCTAGAGGTCAACACCAATTGTGTGTGTGTCGTGGTCATGAAGACACTTGCATTCCGGCAGTGATGCTGGTGTGATGCTTTGTGGGTGCAGGTGTGAAGGCAAAGAAAGGGAGAATCATTCATCATACACAGCAGAGCTTTGAATGAAAACATTGATCCACCTCTCTAACACAAGTTTTACTTTTACTCCAATATGCTGCTGTCTTAGAAAGCAGTAGGAAAAGTAGCTGAGTGGGCTCTGATATTAAAAAATGTACCAGAACATGAGGTGCCAACTGGTTAAGGCAGCCTGCCCTGAAGCTGTCAGGATAGCCTTGGATGATGCTTCTGAAAAATGACAGCACTCTCAACCCGCACCACAGCTGCTTGCAAAACATATGTGTGGTGCAGGGGAGCAGAAAAGCAAGCTCCTGTACAGCTTTTCTGCACAAGGCTAAACCCTCACTAAAAGAAGTGAGGGTGAGGTGTGTTTAGTGAGCACAATGAGGACCTTATAACCAGTCTACAGTTATGGGATTGAAGAAAAGTAACCAGCTTGTAGACAGGAAGGCCAGGGCTGGGTGGGAATGGGCCACTTCTTGTGCTGTGTGGGAGGAAATGCTACAGATAAAGTTTATTGAGATCTCATTATACCATCGTGGTTAATCATTTCAATTTTCATTTTCTCATTTAATGCTCTCTGTAACAGCCCTATGAGGGAGGTACTATTATCATGCCCTTTTCACAGATGAGAAAACACAGGCTCAGAGAAACTCCCTAATGCCACACAACAGGTGTAAATGGTAAAGCTGGGATTTTTACCCAGGTCTGTCTGACTTCAAAGCATGTAAAACTGAGCCACATCCTCAGAAATGTTTTGTTTGGCTCAAAATGTTTGCAATTAAACCATCGCTAATGCTTAAAAATTGAGTACTTTGACAGTTAAAAGTGCGTATTATTTAGTTTATCTTGAAAAAACTCAGATGATCTCAAAATATTGGGTTCATATTCTCCACAGGCTGTTGGAGCTGTGTAGAGAGATTGCTCTCTTTGGATAGGGCATGTCTTCTCTAGTTCTTTATATATATAGTGTTTTTATTAAAATATATATAGATATTATTGAGGTATAATTGACATACTACATTGTATTAATTTCAGGTGTATAACATAGTGATTCGATATTTGTGTATATTAGTAAACGAATACCACAATAAGTGTAGTTAACATCCACCATATGCATAGTTACATAATTCTTTTTTCTTGTGATGAGAACTTTTAAGATTACTTTCTTAGCAACTTTCATATAGCAATGTGTATTATTCGGCCATAGTTGCTACGCTGTACATTATGATCCCCATGACTTATTTATTTTATAACTAGAAGTTTGTA